>NW_012109964.1:863125-876477 GCF_000951045.1 Mandrillus leucophaeus | reverse complement strand
AGAAATAGGAACACTTTTACACTGTTGGTGGGACTGCAAACTAGTTCAACCACTGTGGAAGAGAGTATGGCAATTCCTCAAGGATCTAGAACTAGAAATACCATTTGACCCAGTCATCCCATTACTGAGTATATACCCAAAAGATTATAAATCATGCTACTATAAAGACACATGCACACATATGTTCATTGTGGCAGTATTCACAATAGCAAAGACTTGGAACCAACCCCATGTCCATCAATGACAGACTGGATTAAGAAAATGTGGCACGTATACACCATGGAATACTATGCAGCCATAAAAAAGGATGAGTTAATGTCGTTTGTAGGGACGTGGATGAAGCTGGAAACCATCATTCTCAGCAAACTATCACAAGGACAAAAAACCGAACACCACATGTTCTCACTCAGAGGTGGGAATTGAATGATGAGAACACTTGGACAGGAAGGAGAGCATCACACTCCGGGGTCTGTCGTGGGGTTTGGCGAAGAGGGAGGGATAGCATTAGGTGATATACCTAATGTAAATGATGAGTTCATACATGCAGCACACCAACATGGCACATGTGTACATATGTTACAAACTTACACGTGGTGCACATGTACCCTAGAATTTAAAGTATAATAAAAAATAAATAAAAAGGAGACCATATTACAGTCAGGTTTGTTATTGTTTTTAAATTCTCTACAGACAATACTTCTCCTTACTGCTAGCACCTGGGTGGATCACACCCACTGCCACTCCTTGGTATGTCAATAATAGCACCCCAACCCCACAGATGTTATCTTTAAACTGGCTCCTTAGCTGTTCCTATAAGGGGCAATTTCAAAGTTCTGCTGGTCTAACACATCCTGGGAGATGCAATATGTTGTACAACCTGTGAATTTTGTGATAAGCCCAGTGCCTATGTATTTTGACATAAAATGGGCCCCTTGGTCTGAGGTGATGTTATGTGTGACTTCATTAATAACAAATTAGAGGACCCTCAAGTCTTCAGAGAGCACTACTGGCCAATGTATTGCAAGTACACTTATACCCAGAATATGTACCATGTCTAGAAAGGATAAATTGTTATCCCCTTCAGGGTTCAAGGGGTACAATGTGATCAATCTGTCCTCATGTAGTTGCTTGGTCTGGAGGGGCAGAGTCACATAGATGGCTCAGCTTTTGCAGTAGGTATGTAGATCACCCTTGAAGAGAAAAAGACCATTCTATTCCTCCCATGCACCTCCCCTCATTCTTGCCACTGTGTTTCAATACTCAGCCAAGATGGACCTGCACTTCTGCCTCATTTACTGTAGGCCATCATTACCTCCAAGCTTCTAGCAGTAATGCCAAAAATGTATTAGGATTGATTTACATATCCTTACCAGAATATTAAATGCTGAGCTGAGAGAATGACCTCAATTTAATAAACCCTGCCTCATCAGTCTTACACTCTACATCACCATTATTCCCATCCAGCATCTAAATTATTCTATGTTTCTATTGATACATATTAGTAAGATCTTGTGGTTATGTTGGGGATTAATTTCCCATTTTTTCCCAAGAAGAAATAGTATTTCCCTTTGAGGCCATGCTAAGACTTGGTATTAAGTATTGGCCTAGAAACCGTAAAGGGAAAGAAGAAGACACAAATACTGAAGAGGAAAAAATCTCATATTGAAAAGCATCTGAACCAGGTAAGGCTTCTACACATTATTCTCTATACAAGAAGAGTCTGTTAGCCTGTAGTAAAAGAAAGCGAACCATTTTAACAGGTCCAGAAGATTTAGGGATATCTGGAATTCAAGATTCTCAATCAGGCACATAGATGTAAAGAATCTGATTTGAGGTTTTAGTATCTCATTCCTTCCCTATAAGGGGCCCTGACTCCAGAAGACAAAAATTACCAAGGCTGAGAATGAAACCTTCTCTGTACTTCTGTTGTTCCTATAATCAGGTCATGGATCCAGTTTTCAGTTCAATTTGCTCTCCAACTGCAAGAGATAAAAGTCTCTTTGAATGCTCTCACAGAGTCGTAGCATTCACAACATGCCCTAAATGTTGGTAGAATGACCTGAGTCTGTCATTTTCTTTCTTCAGCACACTGATGGCACTTTATATTAATTCCACAGTTATTTAATTGTCTTGGAAACCATGAGTTTCAAATGTTAGATACATCACATAGACAAGTGAATTTTGTTCGACCTGTTCCATCACCTTCCAGGAACTATCCTAGAAATACACACACATTAAATCATTATGGTAATCATGATGTTTCAGCATGCCAGTAGATACGACCATCCCATTCACCATCACCGACAAGGTCCTAGTTTTCTTCCTGCTGGAAAAATAATCCAATTCCAGAATCCCATACTGATGATCTAACATCTAGGACAATGTTTACTGCTAATGTCTTTACAAGCAAAAGTGAAACAAGAATGTGAGTACAAACAATGAATTTTGGAAAGCAAGGAAATATCAATACAGGAGTGGGAAATATCAATACACAGGAAGGTGTCACTGGTTGGTGTCCTAGCTCAGGTTGTGATTATAAGATTCCATAGATTGATAGCTTACATAACAGAAGTTTATTTTGCACAGTTCTGAGGGCGAAAGTCCAAGACCAGGATGTCAGCAGATTCGGTGTCTGGTGAGGACCCTCTTCTTGGTTTGCAGATGATCATCTTTTTGTTATATTCTCACATGACAGAGAGGGAGAAGCAAACTTTCTCATGGCACTAATCCCACCAAGAGTGCTCAACCCTCTTGACCAACTTACTTCTCAAAGGACCTGTCTCTAAATACTATCACACTAGGGTTTATTGTTTCAACACATGAATTTGTTGGGGACACAAACATTCAGATCATAGCAGTTGGGTTTCTCAGAAAGCAGACTCAGATGGAAGTTCGCATGCTGTAGGTTTATTAGGAAGTGCACTTGAGACCTATACCTATGGAAGGGAAGGAAACAGGATTGGGCAGAGGGAAATATTGGGTCGCAACAGTCTCAAGGTGAGACTCAACCAAGCCTAAAGGTAACTCTGGGGCTATGATAGCCTCTCAGAACTGTTCCAAATTGCACCAAGAGGGTCAAGGCTTTCTATTTCTGAGCCAATCAGTCTTTGCATGCAAGCTACCCTATGACAGGGGTGTGTTCTTGGGGAAGAAAGTCTTCTCCAGGTGAGGTAATAATCCTTGCAGGGAATGGTAGCTAAGAGCTATCTGCTGAAGCAGATAGGTCTTTCATTTCTAAAGGGAAATCTCAGTGGTGCATCTCAGCACCAGACACTGAAGGGAAAGCAATGTTGATTGAATGCTTTATTAAATCTCCTACCAATGACTGCAGCTTAATTCTAGGAAATAACATAAAACATCTGCCTCAAAATCAATCCACTCTTGGGACATGGAGCTGGAATGTTTATACAGAAATTCTCCTTCCATAGGTTATCTCTTCACTCTGTCATCATTTCGTTTGTGGTGCAGAAGCTCCTAAGTTTGTTACAATCCCATTTGCCCATTTTTGCTTTTATTTTCTGTACTTTTGGGATCATATCCAAAAAATCTTTGCCAAAACTAAAGTCATAAAGATTTTCCCCTATGACTTCTTCTAGTAGACTTACAGTTTCAGGTCTTATGTTTAAATCTTTAATACATGTAGAATTGATCTTTTTATATAGGGTGAGAGAAGGGTCTCATTTCATTCATCTGCATGTGAGTATCCAGTTCTCCCAACACCATTTATTGAAGAAACAATTCTTTTGTCATTGTGTGTTCTTGGCACCTTTGCCAAGGATCAGATGACCATAGGTAAGTGGATTTATTTCCACTGCCTGTTTTTATGCCAGTAGAATCCTGTTTTTGATTACTATAACTTTGTAGTATATTTTGAAGTCAGCTAGCATGATATCTCCACCTTCGTTCTTTTTGCTCAAGACTGCTTAGACTATTCAATGTATTTTGTAGTTCCATACACACTTTAGGATTGTTTTTTTCTATTTCTGTAAAAAAAAAAATCATTGGAAATTTGATAGCAATTGTATTAAATCTGTAGATTACTTTGGGTAGTATTTACATTTTATCAATATTAATTCTTCCAAACCATAAACAGGATATCTTTCCATTTATTTGTGTCTCCTTCAATTTCTTTATTCAATGTTTTATAGTTTTCAGTGTACCCATTTTTCAATTCCTTCATGAAATTTATTTCTAAACATTTTATTTTGCTATAGCAAAATGTTTGTTTTTTTAATAAGTCATTGTTAATGTATAGAAATATTATTGATTTTTGTATATTGATTTTGTATCCTGAAACTTTACTGAATTCATTTATTAGTTATAACTGGTTTTTGGTGGAGTCTTCAGGGTTTTTATATATAAGATTATGTTGTCTGCAGACAGAGACAATTTAATTTTCTCCTTTCCAATCTGAATACCTTTTATTTCTTCCTTTTGTAAGTTCATTAAAACTTTCTCCTATATAAATTACCCTGTCTTGGGTATGTCTTTATTAGCAGCATTAAAATGGACTACTACAACATTTCTCAAAAGAAAATATACTGATGGCCAAGGGGTATATGCAAAAAATGTTCAACATCAGTAGTCATCAGGGAAACATAAATTGAAACCACAGTGATACATCATTTCACACCTATTAGCTATTATAAAAACATATGAAGGATAACAAGTGTTGGTGAAGATGTGGAGAAAATGAAACTCATATGCACTGTTGATGGGAATGTAGATTATTACAGCCATTATGGAAAAAAGCCTGGAGGTTTCCCAGAAATTAAAAATATAATTACCATATGATCCATCAATCCCACTACTGGGTATATATCCAAAGGAAATGAAATCAATATGTCAAAGAGATATCTGCACTCCCATGTTCATTACAGCATTATTCATGATAGCCAAGATGTGGAATCAATCTAAGTGTCCATTAATAGATAAATAGACAAAAAAATGTGATATATACACACAGACAGATGAAGGAATACTATTGAGCCAGCCATACAAAAGAATAAGATCCTGTCATTTGTCATAGATAAACCTGGAGTACTTTGTGCTAAGTGAAATAAGCTACATACAGAAAGGCAAATATCACATGATCTCATTTATATGTGGAATCTAAAAAAGTCAAACTCATAGAAGTAGAGAGTAGAATCATGGTTACCAGGGCTGGAGTGTGGGAGGGGGAAATTGGAAGATGTTGACCAAAGGGTATAATGTTTCTGTAAAAAAGAAACCAAAAAAAAATAGCTTCTGGTGATCAATAGATCACCAGATTAATATAGTTAATGAATATAGTTAATAATAACAATATGTTGTATACTTGAAAATTACTGAGAGTAGATTTTAAATGTTCTCACCACAAAACAAGTGATAAATATGTGAGACGATGGATATGTTAACTGGTTTGGTTTAATCATTGCACAATGTATACATGTATCAAAGCATCACACTGTACCCCATAAATACATACAAGAAAAAGGAAACAAAATAATACTAAACACTTCATAAAAACAAAAACAGCTCCCAAAGTAATTGCTTGAGATCTACTCCTGGAGGTGGAAGATGATAATTCTCCAGCAATGGCACCACTGGCCTATCATGCACAGAGTAAAGTCGATTTTTGTAGTTCTGAAAAATATTCTCGGGCACAGGAATATTGGTGCTGGTAAATGGAAGTGAACTGAACACACTGAAGTGTTTATATCATAGGATGTGGTGGGCAGTGACAGTGTCTGTTATGGTTACACACAAATATCAAAAGCAAATAAAGTTAGTTTTTATTTTGATTTAGTTTTATTTTCATTTTTAAATACAAATGTACTATTATCAGAGCCATAGATAAATCAATCATTATCAAATTTAGCAATTAAAATTAACAAAAATATTGATTGATCCAGGAGCCTCTCATGTATACTTGAGAGGCTTTATTAAAAATTGACCATAATTAAATAAAATTATTTTAAATGATTGAGGCACTGTTGATATTTTGAAATGGATACAAATAGAAGAGCCAATTTTCCTCAAACTTTTTTTTCTTTGAAAATTTGCTTTTATTTAACCAGGCTTCATTACATCTTTATAAGCACATTTTAAGTCATATTCAATTCATCTCTTTTCAACTTTTGCAAACTGGGGATAGAGGAGGCAAACAATTTCCATGAAGAATTCCACACAAAATAATGACTATGGAATAAAAGAATACTTAATACACTCTCTAGCTCACCTTCCCTAAGCCGCTAAATCAGAATTCCCTAAGGCTAAATTTTTCGCGTTTTCCTGTTCTAACATCCTTCTTAGAGGAGTAAGTACTTGACATCAACTTCCCCCTGCAATGCAACTTGCAATTCTTTCTAGTTAATGGACGCTGGAATCAAGACTTCACTTTAGGAGAGCCTGAGAAAGAGATGGCCCTGGGGACAGCAACCTTCCCTTCTCTCTGCCTCTCTGCCTATCTTCTTATTGAGCCTCTACTTTTTTGCTTCCTTTACTTTATTGGGTATGTCAAAGTTCCCCAACTCTTCTATCCCCAAAAAGGCTAGAGTCAGAACTTTAATAGGCCAGTGGGAAAAAGATGTTTCCATTTCTAGCATTTCATTACGGAACGCTTACCCTACTACCCCTAAGGCAATAACAACCCTGTATCCCTACTACATGGATGAATCTCTGTCTGATATATGTTTATTTGTTACTGTAGAATAAAAACTGGGCTCTGGGTTATTTTATTTGGTTCTTACTCTTACTTGTTCAATAATATGGAGAAAACAATGTCCCAGAGTCTCAGTTTTCTACATTAAAAAGTAAAAAAAGGATTAAATAAGATTAACTCTTTACGTCTAATTGTTTTATCTTTAAGAAAGATACATTTATGTTAGTCCAAGAAAGATGCTGTGAGAGGTCTTAACTTGAAACCAAATATCTGACAGAATGAAAATGAGTCTCTTGGTGAAGCCCTTCCTATTCCTTGTAGCCTCATCCCCACAATGCACCTAAGAAACAATCAGGATTAATCCCAT
Source organism: Mandrillus leucophaeus (assembly GCF_000951045.1). Lineage (NCBI taxonomy): Eukaryota > Metazoa > Chordata > Mammalia > Primates > Cercopithecidae > Mandrillus > Mandrillus leucophaeus. Next base: position 869,467 of record NW_012109964.1, on the reverse strand, counting down.
CATAAACCCTTTTTTAAATTTATGGCAGTTTCCCAAAGTCACGCAAAATTCCCAGGTCATCATTTATCACCTAGTCTCATCTCCACACTGTTCTGTACATTCCCTAATATCATAGTATCCCCCACGTACCCCCTCCTTAACACCCCAATTCTTCTCATCTTCAGAGTCTATCATCAGTGAAACCCCTAAATCCCCATTTCATCTCTAAGTATTTTATTAATCTTCTACTGTACACTCAATAAATATACATTGAATGAATAAATAAGTGAACTAATGAATTTAACTGAATGAGGTCCCAAACCTGGGAGACTCTTGCCCTGCCAAGTTCACACAGAATCTCAGAACTGAACAAAAGGCAGCTGGCACAACTTCAATGTGTCACTGTTTGAATCTTAGCACCACACTTCAAAGATTTGATTATGAGTAAGTACTACAAGAGATGCCATGACATGTCATAAGATGATGAAATGTAGACAGAATGTTCTAGGTAGTTGTTATTCATAGTAAGTTCATCAAACATCTTGATTAGATTCAACACAGCTATGTTATTTGGTTGGTTACAGGGTAGCCATGAGATTTGCATATTTGATAACACTCAACTATCCAAAGCTCACCTTTCCAAAGCTCAACTTTCCAAAGCTCAACTTTCCACTAAGCTTAGTGACTTTCACTAGCAAATCAAATGAATACTTGGTCTGGCGCTAATTGAGCATCAACTTTACTAAAGGAAGGCATGGCAACATTGATATTTTTGGAGCAGTCATCAGGTAGGCTAAATATGGGAACAATGTCCAAGGCCTTGACAAGTTGAAGGCTGTCACATCAGTCAAACAGAAAAGGTCAACTGTTGCCTGCCAGATTGGACTATAGTTGCTTCAAAAGCTTTGGCTACAGTAGGTTCCTCTGAGAGACTTCAATTCAGTTCCCAATGGTGACTGTTTCCATCTTAATTTTTAAACTAGGATATCTTTAGAGTCATTCTAATAAATTCTTGTCAACCTTCTATAGGGAAACCAGATTAAAGACCATGGTGGCTAGCACCATAAAGTCTCTGATAGGTCACACAGGGACCAGTCTGACACTTTTTAAAAGCATCCCCTTCTAAAGTTCTACTGTGATAAGTGTGTGAGTTACACAGTGCATCCATTTCTTAACATTAATTCATTAAGACTGCGCTTTTCAATTTGAATAAATTATAATTTCTCCAAAAGTATCTATTAAAAAATCATTGAGTGGGGTAGATGGAAATATTAATGACACAGGAATGGCAGAAGGTTCTTTATTAAGAATTAATAAAGAATACTGGCTGATGATACAGGGGCATTTATTAAACTCTTCTGATTACTTTGTATGTGTTTGAAATTTCCTGTAAGAATGTTTTTAAAAAGAAATTCCTTTCAGCACTTTGAATACAACTCAGAGTCAGCAAACTACAGCCCACTGGCCAAATCTGGCCCACCTCCTATTGGTGTCAATAGTTTTATTGGAACACAGCCATGCCCATTTGTCTATGTGACTGCTTTTTAGCTACAACAGCAGAGTTAAAGAGTTGCAACTATATTGCCCAGAATATTTACTAAAATATTTACTATCTGACTATTTACAAAAACTTTTGCCAACCCCTTCTGTCATTAATTCCACCTTATATTCTTGTCATTCTATTTTATTGACAAAAATGCAAGCATATCCTGCCACTCTGGTGCTGTCATTTCTCTCTCCTCTAGGTTTCTGTTCTCTGCAAAAATGGCTTCCCTTGTTCAGATGCATCCACCATGCTCTCACTCCTCTGCTCCATGGCTTAACTGGGTCCTCAGACTCTCACAAGGCTGCAGTCAAGGTATAGTATAGTCAAGGCTGTATTCTGAAATGGAGGCTCAATGGGGGAAAAGTGCACCCAAACTCATTCAGGTTGTTAGAAGAATTCATTTCTTTATGGATGTATAACTGAGGTCCCCATTTTCTTGCTGGCTATTGCCTGGGGGCCTCCCTTAGCTCCTAGAGGCTGCCTACAGTTCCTAGCTGATAAGAGTTTGAATATTTGTCCTGGCAAATCTCATGTTAAAATGTAATCTCCAATGTTGAAGGTGGAGCCTGGTGGGAAATGTTTGAGTCATGGGGGCAGATCGCTCATGACCCAAACCCAAGGCAGATTTCTCACTGCTTCGTGCTATCCTCACCATATTGAGTTCTCAGGATATCTGGTCATTTTTAAATGTGTGGCACTTCCCCCCTGCACTCCCCCACTCTCTTTTTCTGTTGCTCCTGCTTTTACCATATGATGTGCAAGCTCCTAATTCCCTTCTGCCGTGAGTAAAAGCTTCCTGAGGCATTCCCAGGAGCAGATGCCAGTACAATGCTTCCTGCACAGCCTGCATAACTGATGAGCAATTAAACCCCTTTTCTTATAAATCACACAGTCTCTGATATTTCTTTGTAGCAATGCAAGAATGGCCTACTACACTAGCAAGTGATCCTCTCCAAAGACGTTCTCACTACATAAGAACTTACTTCTTCAAAGCCAGCAAGGAAAAGACTCATACTTCACTCTAATAAAGTGGAATCCTATTTGATGTAACCTAATCCTATCACCTTGCCATAGACTATGTGGGTTCTACCCACATTCAATAGGACAGGATTAACCAAATGGCAAGGATACCAGGAGAAAGAAATTCTTGGGGATTGCTTTAGATCTAGCAGCTATAATTATCATTAAATTTTTAGTCAAGAATACGATAAGTCTGAAGAAAATGGAGGAGCATATCTGAGACACTAGAAAAAAAATGTGATTCAAAAATATTTAACTAACAAAACTTTCCTTTTTTTTTTTTTTTTTTTTGAGGTGGAGTTTCACTCTTGTCACCCAGGCTAGAGTGCAATGGCATATTCTCGGCTCACTGCAACTTCCTCTGCCTCTTGGGTTCAAGCGATTCTCCTGCCTCAGGGCTCCCGAGTAGCTGGGATTACAGAAGCCCACCACCACACCAGGCTAATTTTTTTGTATTTTTTTACTTTGGTAGAGACGAGGTTTCACTATGTTGGCCAGGCTGGTCTCGAACTCCTTACCTCAGGTGATCCACCTGCCTCGGCCTCCAAAAGTCCTGGGATCACAGGCATGAGCCACCACGCCCTGCCTGCAAAACTTACTTTCTAAAATAAGAGTTACAAACTGTTACCAATATACAAAAAGTAAAAGGTTATTAAGCCCATTGGCTCATTTCTAGGAGTACCATAAAGAAAAGTCTTTTGACAACCAAATTAAGTAGAGTGAAATGGTGATGACTATTAAACATATGCTTACTTTTAGAGCTATGACTGAAAGAATTGAAAGGTACAGAACAGAATTCTGGTTTCCCTAACAAGTAAGGAGCTTAGAAAGCATTATTCTGTCCTAACAAGTAAAAAGTTAACAAACTGAAAAGCCAACAATTCTTCTTAGCTTCATCAGAGAGGTGAGCTTACAGGGAAAATTGCTGCCCTCAAATTGTAGAGAAAGACAAGCAAATGCAGAGAATCACAACTTACTAGAGCAGAAATCCAGAAACAGAAACCTCTGTAGCAACCAGTAGCAGGGTAAGAAAACCGAAACTGCAATTGGGGGATTGCTAGAGGCACAGTGTGGACAAGTCTGAGAGTTAAAAACTCCAGGGGACCTAGTCATTGGGGATCCCCTACAGCTTTGTGAGTTTTGCCTCCAGGAGCTTGACCAGGTTTCACAGTGAATACTGGATTGGTGGAGGGGAACCCCTGTTCTTCCAGCAGGGAGTGGGGAAAGGAATCATTTTGAAATATATCAAAGCATTATATTCTTCTTAACAAGACTTACCCTCAAGAGACACTATTTTACCAGAGCCTAAACTGTAAGGGGTTTATCAGAGCCTAACCAACAGAGGCAAGAGAAATACCCAACTCCTGCCCACCCTTGTCTTCCAAATAGGATAAGGAAAACATACTCAGCTCCAGCACACTTTAGCCACCTTGTCCCACCTAAGAGACGGTGAAAGGGTGGGACTGCGAAGCATGAAGTTCACGGCCCAGAGGCATAGGCTCACAAAAATACTGATGCCTAATCATAAGACTATGGAACACCTCCCCTCCCCTGCACCTTATATTACTAAAGAAAGTTCTTTTTAATCCCATGTATCATTTATAGCTATTGAGAAAAAGATGCAAAGCATACTAAAAGTCAAAATAATACAGTTTGAAGAGACAGAGAAAGCATCAGAAACTAGGCTCAGCTATAGCTAGAATATTAGAAATATAAAATCAGAAATTTAAAACAACTATAACTAATATATTAAGTACTTTAATGGATAAAGTAGACAGCATGCAAGAATAGGTAGAAAAGATAAGCAGAGAAATAGAAATTCTAGGAAAGGGTGGATCATTCCAAGATGGCTGAATAGGAACAGCTCTAGTCTACAGCTCCCAGTGTGAGTGATGCAGAAGATGGGTGATTTCTGCATTTCCAACTAAGGTACCAGATTCATCTCACTGGGACTGGTTGGACGGTGGGTGCAGCCCACAGAGTGTGAGCCAAAGCAGGGCGGGGCATTGACTTACCCAGGAAGTGCAAGGGCTGGGGAATTCCCTTTCCTAGTCAAGGGAAGCCGTGACAGAGGGTACTTGGAAAATCGGGACACTCCTGCCCTTTTCCAAGGGTCTTTGTAAACGGCACACCAGGAGATTATATCCCATGCCTGGTTTGGTGGGTCCTACGCCCATGGATCCTTGCCAGCTGCTAGGACAGCAGTCCGAGATCGAACTGCCAGGTGGCAGTGAGACTCGGGGAGGGGCATCTGCCATTGCTGAGGCTTGACTAGGTAAACAAAGCGGCCAGGAAGCTTGAACTCAGTGGAGCCCACCATAGCTCAAGGAGGCCTGCCTGCCTCTGTAGACTCCACCTCTGGGGACAGAGCGTAGCTGAACAAAAGGCAGCAGACTTCTGCAGACTTAAACGTCCCTGTCTGACAGCTTTGAAGAGAGCAGTGGAGTTTGTGATCTGAGAACGGACAGACTGCCTCCTCAAGTGGGTCACTGACCCCCAAATAGCCTAACTGGGAGACACCTCTAAGTAGGGGCCGACTGACACCTCATAGAGCTGGGTGTCCTTCTGAGATGAAGCTTCCAGAGGGAGGATCAGGCAGCAACATTTGCTGTTCTGCAATATTTGCTGTTCTGCAGCTTCTGCTGGTGATACCCAGGCAAACAGGGTCTGGAGTGGACCATCCAGCAAACTCCAACACACCTGCAGCTGAGGGTCCTGACTGTTAGAAGGAAAACTAACAAACAGAAAGGAATAGCATCAACATCAACAAAAAGGACATCCACATCAAAACCGCATCTGTAGGTCACCATCATCAAAGACCAAAAGTAGATAAAACCACAAAGATGGGGAGAAACCAGAGCAGAAAAGCTGAATATTCTAAAAACCAGAGCACCTCTTTTCCTCCAAAGGATCGCAGCTCCTCGCCAGCAACGGAACAAAGCTGGACAGGGAATGACTTTGATGAGCTGACAGAAGTAGGCTTCAGAAGATTGGTAATAATAAACTTCTCTGAGCTAAAGGAGGATGTTCGAATCCATCTCAAGGAAGCTAAAAACCTTGATAAAAGATTAGAAGAATGGCTAACTAGAATAAACAGTGTAGAGAAGACCTTAAATGACCTGCTGGAGCTGAAAACCACGGCACGAGAACTACGTGACAAATGCACAAGCTTCAGTAGCCGATTTGATCAAGTGGAAGAAAGGATATCAGTGATTGAAGATCAAATGAATGAAATGAAGTGAGAAGAAAAGTTTAGAGAAAAAAGAGTAAAAAGAAATGAGCAAAGCCTCCAAGAAATATGGGACTATGTGAAAAGACCAAATCCACATCTGATTGGTGTACCTGAAAGTGGTGGGGAGAATGGAACCAACTTCGAAAATACTCTGCAGGACATTATCCAGGAGAACTTCCCCAACCTAGCAAGGCAGGCCAACATTTAAATTCAGGAAATACAAAGAACGCCACAAAGAAACTCCTCAAGAAGGGCAATCCCAAGACACATATCTGTCAGATTCACCAAGGTTAAAATGAAGGAAAAACTGTTAAGGGCAGCCAGAGAGAAAGGTCGGGTTACCCACAAAGGGAAGCCCATCAGACTAACAGCAGGTCTCTCAGCAGAAACTCTATAAGCCAGAAGAAAGTGGGGGCCAATATTGAACATTCTTAAAGAAAAGAATTTTCAACCCAGAATTTCATATCCAGCCAAACTAAGCTTCACAAGTGAAGGAGAAATAAAATGCTTTACAGACAAGCAAATGCTGAGAAATTTTGTCACCACCAGGCCTGCCTTGCAAGAG
>NW_012109964.1:853995-860679 GCF_000951045.1 Mandrillus leucophaeus | reverse complement strand
AAAAATCAAACAACCCCATCAAAAAGTGGGCAAAGGATATGAACAGACACTTCTCAAAAGAAGACATTTATGCAGCCAACAGACACATGAAAAAAAGCTCATCATCACTGGTCATCAGAGAAATGCAAATCAAAACCACAATGAGATACCATCTCATACCAGTTAGAATGGCAATAAAAAGTCAGGAAACAACAGGTGCTGGAGAGGATGTGTAGAAATAGGAACACTTTTACACTGTTGGTGGGACTGTAAACTAGTTCAGCCATTGTGGAAGACAGTGTGGCGATTCCTCAAGGATCTAGGACTAGAAATACCATTTGACCCAGTCATCCCATTACTGGGTATATACCCAAAGAATTATAAATCATGCTGCTGTAAAGACACATGCAGACGTATGTTTACCGCGGCACTATTCACAATAGCAAAGACTTGGAACCAACCCAAATGTCCATCAATGATAGACTGGATTAAGGAAATATGGCACATATACACCATGGAATACTATGAGCCATAAAAAAGATGAGTTCATGTCCTTTGCAGGGACATGGATGAAGCTGGAAACCCGCATTCTGAGCAAACTAACTCAAGGACAGAAAACCAAACACCACATATTCTCAGTCATAGGTGGGAATTGAACAACAAGAACACTTGAACTTAGGGTGGGGAACATCACACATTGGAACCTGTCATGGGACAGGTGGAGTGGGGACCGATAGCATTAGGAGATATACCTAATGTAAATGATGAGTTAATGGGTGCAGCACACCAACATGGCACATGTATACATACGTAAACCTGCATGTTGTGCACATGTACCCTAGAACTTAAAGTAAAATTTTTTGAAAAAGAAATTTTAGGAAAGAATCAGACAGAAATGCGAGAAATTAAAAACACTGTAACAGAAATGGAGAATGTCTCTGATGTGTTCCTCAGCAGCCTGGACACAGTTGAAGAAAAAATCTCTAAGTTTGAGGATATATTGACATAAACTTCCAAAATAGAGAAGCAAAGAGAAAAAGACTGAAGAAAGTACATAATATCTAAGAACTGTGAGACAACTACAAAAGGTGAAACCTATGCATAATGGAAATACCAGAAGAAGAAAGAAAGGAACAAAAGAAATATTTTAAGAAATAGTAGCTGAGAATTTCAATTAATGTCAGAATCAGACCATAGATCCAGGAAGCTCTGAAAACATCATACAAAATAAAGGTCAATAGATCTATGCTTAGTGTATTAATCTGTTCTTGCACTGCTATAAAGAAATACATGTGAGTGAGTAATTTATAAAGAAGTTTAACTGACTCATGGTTCTGCAGACTGCACAAGAAGCATTGCAGCTTCTGCTTCTGGGGAGATCTCAAAAAGTTTCTAATCATAGTGGAAGGTGAAGGTGGTGTGAGGCATCTCACATGGCAGGAGCAGGAGAGACAAAGAAAGAGAGGTGCTACACACTTTTAAACAACCACACTTCACAAGAACTCACTATCACAAGAACAGTACCAAGGGGCATGGTGCTAAACCATTCATGAGAAATTGCCCCCATAATCAAATCACCTCTCACAAGACCTCACCTCCAACATTGGGAATTACAATTCAACATGAGATTTGGTGGGGACACAGATCCATACCATATCACCTAGGCATATCATTTTCAAACTGTAGATAATAAAAGATAAAGAAAGAAGCCAGGCCACAGGGCAAACCTTACCTATAGAGACAAAGGTAAGAATTATACCTGACATCTCCTCAGAGATATGCAAGCAGGAAGAGAATGGAATGAAATATTTAAAGGAGAAAAAGCACCATCCTAGATTTCTATATCCTGCAAAATTATCCTTCAAAAATGAAGGACTATCTCAGAGAAGCAAAAACTGAAAAAAAAAATTGTTTCCAGTAGACCTGTCTTGCAAGAAAAGTTAAAAGAAAGTGTTCAGAGAGAAGCAAAATAATAAAGATCAGGGACTCAGATGTGCATAAAGAAAGGAAAAACATAAGAAAAGGAATGTGAAGGTAAAATAAAACCTTTTTTTTCTTCTTCTATTTGAGATAGCATCTTGATCTGTCACTGAGGCTAAAGTACAGTGACGTGATCATATCTCACTACAGCCTGGAACCCCTAGGCTCAAGAGATCCTTCTGCCTCAGCCTCCACATAACTGGGACTACAAGTATGTGCCACCACACATGGCTATTTTAAAATTTTTGTAGAGACAGGCTGTCACTATATTGCCCATGCTGGTCTCAAACTCCTAGCCTCAAAAGAACCTCCTGCCTTAGCCTCCCAAAGTGCTAGGATAACAGGCATGAGCCACTGTGCCTAACTTATGTTTTTATTCTTAATTGATCTAACAGAGTTCAAAATAATAGCAGTAATGTATTTGATTCTGTATGCCTATGTCTGTTTTATATTATATATGTGTATATATACACAAACATGTGCTTACATATATACATGAAATGAATGACAGAAATGATGCAAGGGATGAGAGGAAGAAATAAGCATTATTTTATAATTATAAAGTAGTTGCACTGCTCATGAGGTGGTATGGTGTTATTTAAAAGAGGACTTGGATTAGTTACAAATGTATATTGTAAGCACTAATGCAACCACTAAAAACAAGTGGGAAAAAGAAGAAGTATAACTGATATGCTAAGAAAGAAGACAAAATGGAGTTATATAAAAGGCTCAATTAAAACCTGAAAAGTCAAAAAAAAAAAAGTAGAAAATGAAAATACAAAGGAAAGAGCAACAATTAGAAAATAGTAATGAATATGGTAGACATTAATCCAAATATATCAGTAATCACTTTAAACATAAATGGTCAAAAAACACTAATTAAAAGATAGAGAATGTCATAGTGGAGCAAAATAAAAAAAAAAAGACCAATTATATGTTACCTACAAGAAACCCACTTTAAATATAAAACCATATATAAATTAAAAGTAAAAGAAATTAGAAATATATACCAACCTAATATTAATCAAAAGAAAATAGGAATAGCTATACTAATTTCAGGCAGAGCAGGCTTCAGAGCAAACAAATTTATCAGGACTAAAGAGAAGCATTATATAATGATACAGGGGTCAGTACTCTAAGGACACACAATAATTCTTAATGTGTATATGCCTAACAATGAAATCAAAATATGTAAGGCAAAAACAGATAGAACTACAAGGGGAAATAGAAGAATCTACTATTGTAGATGAAGACTTCATCACTCCTCTATCAGAAATGAGCAGATCCAGTAGGTAAAAAATCAGTAAGGACATAGTTGAACTTAAAAGGTAAAAAAGTAAAATATAAATAAGAATGAGGATATCATATGCCAAAAAAGTTTAACTTTCTTATAAATCATATTTGATGGTGATGGTATTATTATTATGACTTATATATCATAGAATTTCACAGATAAGTAGTTACGTTATATTAAAATTCTACCACCTTGTGTATTTGAGAAGTAGAATTCTTGATATTGAAGAAAGAATGTGTGAATATAGAATGATTTAAATAAAAACTTTTTACTATATTTAGATTTGGAAGTATCATTATGAATTCTGGAGGTAGCTTGTATTTCAAAAGATTAGACACACGCATATAGAGAAAATTTGATCATCCCCATTTTAGAAATTCCAATGAATGAATTAAGCCAGGGATCAACAAACGTTTCTGTAAAGAAGCAGACAATAAATACTGTAGGCTTTGCAGTGCACTTGGTCACTATTGCAACTATGCAGTTGTGTTGTTGGAACAAAGCAGCCATACACAATACATACATGGCATAGTTGTTTTGCAATAGAACTTTATTTACAAAACAGGATTTGGACTTGCTTTCGTTTGCCAATTCCTGGATTAGGCAATAAACATAAATGGTTGCTAGCATCACAGAATGATAGTCAACCAGGCAGTGGTTGCCTCTTTTTTTTCTTTATTTCTTCTAAAAGAAAAAAATATCGGATACATGTGCAGAAGGTACAGATTTATTGCATAGGTATACATGTGCCATGATGTTTTGCTGCTCTTATTGACCTGTCCCCTAAGTTCCCTCCCCTCAGCCCCAACCCCCGAATAGGCCCTGGTGTGTACTGTTCCCCTCTCTTTGTCTATGAGTTCTCAATGTTCGACTCCCATTTATGAGTGAGAATACATGGTGTTTGGTTTTCCGTTCCTGTGTTAGTTTGCTGAGGATGATGACTTCCTGCTTCATCCATGTCCCTGCAAAGGACATGACTCCACTCCTTTTTATGGCTGCATAGTATTCCATGGTGTATATGTACCACATTTTCTTTATCCAGTCTATCATTGATGGGCATTCGGGTTGGTTCCATGTCTTTGCTATTGTAAATAGTGCTGCAATAAACATAGGTGTGCATGTGTCTTTATAGTAGAATCATTTAAATTCCTTTGGGCATATACCCAGTAATGGGATTGCTGTGCCAAATGGTATTTCTGATTCTAGATCCTTGAAGAATCATCATACTGTCTTCCACAATGGTTGAACTAATTTACATTCCCACCAACAGTGTAAAAGCATTCCTATTTCTCCACAGCCTTGCCATCATCTATTGCTTCCTGACTTTTATTAATTGCTATTCTGACTGATGTGAGATGCTATCTCATTATGGTTTTGATTTATACTTCTCTGATGATCAGTGATATTGAGCTGTTTTTTTCATGTTTGTCGGCCATGTAAATGTCTTCTTTTGAGAAGTGTCTCTTCGTATCCTTTGCCCACTTTATGATGGGGTTGTTTGTTTTTTTATCTGGTAAATTAGTTTTAAGTTTCTTGTAGATTCTGGATATTAGACCTTTGTCAGATGGGTAGACTGCAAAATTTTTCCCTCATTCTGTAGGTTGCCTGTTCACTGAGGATAGTTTCCTTTGCTGTGCAGAAGGTCTTTACTTTAATTAGATCCCATTTGTCAATTTTGGCTCTTGTTGAAATTGCTTTTGGCATTTTAGTCATGAAGTCATCACCCATGCCTATGTCCTGAATGGTATTGCCTAGGTTTTCTTCTAGGGTTTTTATGGCTTTAGGTCTAACATTTAAGTCTTTAATCCATCTTGAGTTAATTTTTGTATAAGGTGTAAGGAAGGGGTCCAGTTTCAGTTTTCTGCATATGGCTAGCCAGTTTTCCCAGCACCATTTGCTGAATAGGAGATCCTTTCCGCATTGCTTGTTTTTGTCAGGTGTGTTAAAGATCAGATGGTTGTAGATGTGTGGTGTTATTTCTCAGGTCTCTGTTCTGCTCCGTTGGTATATATGTCTGTTTTGGTACCAGTACCATGCTGTTTTGGTTACTGTAGGCTTGTAGTATAGTTTGAAGTCAGGTAGTGTGATGTCTCCAGCTTTGTTTTTTTTGTTTACAATTCTCTTGGCTATATGAGGTCTTCTTTGATTCTATATGTAATTTAAAATGCCCACATCAGAAAGCTAGAGATATCTCAAATCAACACCCTCACATCACAATTAAAAGAGCTAGAGAGGCAAGAGCAAACTAATCCAAAAGCTAGCAGAAGATAAGAAATAATTAAGATCAGAGAATAATTGAAGGAGATGGAGACACAAAAACACTCCAAAAAAAATCAGTGAATGCAGGAGCTGGTTTTTTCAAAACATTAACAAAATAGATAGACCACTAGCTAGACTAATAAAGAAGACAGACAAGAATGAAATAGACACAATAAAAAATGGTAAAGGGGATATCACCACTGACCCCACAAAAATACAAACTGCATCAAAGAATACTATAAACACCTCTATGCAAATAAACTAGAAAATCTAGAAGAAATGGACACATTCCTGGACGCATACACCCTACCAAGACTAAACCAGGAAGAAGTCGAATCCCTGAATAAACCATTAACAAGCTCTGAAATTGAAGCAGTTTAATTAATAGCCTACCAACCAAAAAAAAAAAAAAAAGCGCAGGATCAGATGGATTCACAGCTGAATTCTACCAGAAATACAAAGAGGAGCTGGTAGCATTCCTTCTGAAACTATTCCAAACAATTGAAAAGGAGGGATTCCTCCCTAACTCATTTTATGAAGCCAGCATCATCTTGATACCAAGCTTCATCCCTGGGATGCAAGGCTCATTCAACATATGCAAATAAATAAACATACTCCATCACACAAACAGAACCAAAGACAAAAACCGCATGATTATCTCAACAGATGCAGAAAAGGCTTTTGATAAAATTCAACATCGCTTCATGTTAAAATCTATCAATAAACTTGGTATTGATGGAACATATCTCAAAATAATAAGAGCTATTTATGGCAACCCCACGGCCAATATCATATTGAATGGGCAAAAGCTGGAAGCATTCCCTTTGAAAACACGTACAAGACAAAGATGCCCTCCCTCACCACTCCTATTCAGCATAGTATTGGACGTTCTGGCCAATAGTTGCATCTCAGTGAAAGAGCACATCACCATCTTCAGTCTGATCAAGTCTTGCAACCCAGCTGCCGATTTACAGGAGATACACAGAAAGGCTACATGTTAAACAAGTCGACTGTGAGAAGCTCTACAGGTCAAACTACACAAGTTTGTCAACGTAAATTATAAGGAAAAGATAAGAATGGAGGTGAGGAACTGCAGAAAAAATTGAAATTTTAAACACAGATGAAATTATTTTAAAAGAGAAAGACATTAAATAACTAATTAAAGCACTTTT
>NW_012109964.1:851613-853945 GCF_000951045.1 Mandrillus leucophaeus | reverse complement strand
ATTGGATAAAGAATCAAGACTCTTTATCAGGAGACCCATCTCACATGCAGAGACACAAATAGGCTCAAAAAACAAGGGATGGAGGAAGATCTACCAAGCAAATGGAAAACAAAAAAAGCAGGGATTGCAATCCTAGTCTCCAATAAAACAGACTTTAAACCAACAAAGATCAAAAGAGACAAAGAAGGCCATTGCATAATGGTAAAAGTATTAATTCAACAGGAAGAGCTAACTATCCTAAATATATATGCACCCAATACAGGAGCACCCAGATTCATAAAGCAAGTCCTTAGAGTACTACAAAGAGACTTAGACTCCCACACAATAATAATGGGAGACTTTAACACCCTACTGTCGACGTTAGACAGATCAACGAGACAGAAAGTTAACAAGGATATCCAGGAATTGAACTCAGCTCTGCCCCAAGCAGACCTCATAGACATCTACAGAACTCTCCACCCCAAATCAACAGAATATACATTCTTCTCAGCACCACATAGCACTTATTCCAAAATTGACCACATAGTCGGAGGTAAAGCACTCCTCAGCAAATGTAAAAGAACAGAGACTATAACAAACTGTCTCTCAGACCATAGTGCAATCAAATTAGAACTCAGGTTTAAGAAACACACTCAAAACCACTCAACTACATGGAAACTGAACAACGTGCTCCTGAATGACTACTGGGTAAATAACAAAATGGAGGCAGAAATAAAGAAGTTCCTGGAAACCAATGAGAACAAAGACACAACATACCAGAATCTTTGGGACACATTTAAAGCAGTGTGTAGAGGGAAATTTATAGCACTAAATGCCCACAAGAGAAAGCTGGAAAGATCTAAAATTGACACCCGAACATCACAATTAAAACAACTAGAGAAGCAAAAGCAAAGACATTCAAAAGCTGGCAGGAGGCAAGAAGTAACTAAGACCAGAGCAGAACTGAAGGAGACAGAGACACAAAATCCCTTCAAAAAAATCAATGAATCCAAGAGTTGGTTTTTGAAAAGATCAACAAAATTGATAGATGCTAGCAAGACGAATAAAGAAGAAAAGAGAGAAGAATCAAATAGATGCAATAAAAATGATAAAGGTGATATCACCACCGATCCCACAGAAATACAAACTACCATCAGAGAATACTACAAACACCTCTATGCAAATAAACTAGAAAATCTACAAGAAATGGAAAAATTCCTGGACATGAACACCCTCGGACCAGGAAGAAATTGAATCCCTGAATAGACCAAAAACAGGCTCTGAAATTGAGGCAATAATTAATAGTATACCAACCAAGAAAAGTCCAGTAGCAGACAGATTCATAGCCGAATTCTACCAGAGGTACAAAGAGAAGCTGGTACCAGTCCTTCTGAAACTATTCCAATCAAAAGAAAAAGAGGGAATCCTCCCAAACTCATTTTCTGATGCCAGCATCATCCTCTTACCAAAGCCTGGCAGAGACACAACAAAAAAAAAGAATTTTAGACCGATATCCCTCATGAACATTGATGCAAAAATCCTCAATAAAATACTGGCAAACAGAATCCAGCAGCACATCGAACAGCTTATCCATCATGATCAAGTTGGCTTCATCCCTGGGACGCAAGGCTGGTTCAACATATGCAAATCAATAAATGTAATCAATCATATAAACAGAACCAAAGACAAAAACCACATGATTATGTCAATAGATGCAGAAAATGCCTTTGACAAAATTCAACAGCCCTTCATGCTAAAAACTCTCAATAAACTAGATACTGATGGGATGTATCTCAAAATAATAACAGCTATTTATGACTAACCCACAGCCAAGATCATACTGAATGGGCAAAAACTGGAAGCATTCCCTTTGAAAACTGGCATAAGACAGGGATGTCCTCGCTCACCACTCCTATTCAATATAGTGTTGGAAGTTCTGGCCAGGGGAATCAGGCAGGAGAAAGAAATAATGGGTATTCTATTAGAAAAAGAGGAAATCAAATTGTCCCTGTTTGCAGATGACATGATTGTATATTTAGAAAACTCCATCGTCTCAGCCCAAAATCTCCTTAAGCTGATAAGGAACTTTAGCAAAGTCTCAGGATACAAAATCAATGTGCAAAAATCACAAACATTCCTATACACCGATAACAGACAAACAGAGATCCAAATCATGAGTGAACTCCCATTCACAATTGCTTCAAAGAAAATAAAATACCTAGGAATCCAACTTAGAAGGGATGTGAAGGACCCCTTCTAGGAGAACTACAAACCACTGCTCAGTGAAATAAAAGAGGACACAAACAAATGGAAGAACATTCCATGCTCATGGATAGGAAGAATCAATATCGTG
>NW_012109964.1:850590-851563 GCF_000951045.1 Mandrillus leucophaeus | reverse complement strand
AAAGCTGGAAGCATTCCCTTTGAAAACACGTACATGATGACTTCCTGCTTCATCCATGTCCCTGCAAAGGACATGACTCCACTCCTTTTTATGGCTGCATAGTATTCCATGGTGTATATGTACCACATTTTCTTTATCCAGTCTATCATTGATGGGCATTCGGGTTGGTTCCATGTCTTTGCTATTGTAAATAGTGCTGCAATAAACATAGGTGTGCATGTGTCTTTATAGTAGAATCATTTAAATTCCTTTGGGCATATACCCAGTAATGGGATTGCTGTGCCAAATGGTATTTCTGATTCTAGATCCTTGAAGAATCATCATACTGTCTTCCACAATGGTTGAACTAATTTACATTCCCACCAACAGTGTAAAAGCATTCCTATTTCTCCACAGCCTTGCCATCATCTATTGCTTCCTGACTTTTATTAATTGCTATTCTGACTGATGTGAGATGCTATCTCATTATGGTTTTGATTTATACTTCTCTGATGATCAGTGATATTGAGCTGTTTTTTTCATGTTTGTCGGCCATGTAAATGTCTTCTTTTGAGAAGTGTCTCTTCGTATCCTTTGCCCACTTTATGATGGGGTTGTTTGTTTTTTTATCTGGTAAATTAGTTTTAAGTTTCTTGTAGATTCTGGATATTAGACCTTTGTCAGATGGGTAGACTGCAAAATTTTTCCCTCATTCTGTAGGTTGCCTGTTCACTGAGGATAGTTTCCTTTGCTGTGCAGAAGGTCTTTACTTTAATTAGATCCCATTTGTCAATTTTGGCTCTTGTTGAAATTGCTTTTGGCATTTTAGTCATGAAGTCATCACCCATGCCTATGTCCTGAATGGTATTGCCTAGGTTTTCTTCTAGGGTTTTTATGGCTTTAGGTCTAACATTTAAGTCTTTAATCCATCTTGAGTTAATTTTTGTATAAGGTGTAAGGAAGGGGTCCAGTTTCAGTTTTCTGCATATGGCTA
>NW_012109964.1:759510-848976 GCF_000951045.1 Mandrillus leucophaeus | reverse complement strand
AACAAAAGTTCCTGAGCCTTCAGTGTTACCTTTAAGCTTGTGTTGGCTTTTTCAGCATAGAAAATGAGGATGCATGTTTGTCTTTAGTATAGCAATTGAGCAATAAGCATTCTGTTGATCTCACACCACCTGCAAGGTGCCCAGTCTTCATGCTGGACATTGGCTCCGGCACTAGTGGAAGGTTAGTGGGATTTGTCTCTGGTGGCCTGTGGTCTCTCTTTCATTATCTCCTTCACACTTATCAAACCCTGTCTTGCTCATCATTTTCCATTGATTGTAAGTTTTGATTATGATGTTTTTTGAGGTTTTAGCTCTCTAAGCATATTTCTACTAAGTAAGTATAAGGAATTTTGGAAACTGAAAAGCCTGTATGATATAAATAGATTATGCTGTTCCTCCTGTCTTGATAGCTAAGATGACTAAATAATATATAGTCTAAACAGGGTCACATTTGAAAGTGAAATTTAATAATTATGTTAGGACACAAGGTACAAGACAGGATTATCCCAACACACGGGGAAGCATAGCCACTCTAGTAGTAGTAGAAATATTTTTCGGCCAGGCACAGTCGTTCACACCTGTAATCCCAGCACTTCAGGAGGCCAAGGTGGGGGAATCACGAGGTCAGGAAATTGAGACCATTCTGGCCAACATGGTGAAATCCCATCTCTAGTAAAAATATAAAAATTAGCTAGGCATGGTGGCACACACCTGTAGTCCCAGCTACTCAGGAGGCTGAGGAGGAGAATTACTTGAACCTGGGAGGTGGAGGTTGCAATGAGGTGAGATCACACCACTGAACTCCATCATAACAGAGAGAGACTCCGTCAGAAAGAAAAGAAAAGAGAAAAGAAAAGAGAAATATTCTTGAACTGGGAAGGGCTACTTATGTTATTTAAATTGTGTCAGTCAGATAGCACATGCTGTATCTTCTTCTAGAGTTGGCTTTGCCCCTATGTTTTAAGCCCCTCTGCACTTGGTTGGTACATAGCATTACTTCCAACGAACTACAGTACAAGGTTCTTAATGATTCCTCCACCACTTCTAAGCCATCTCATGTGTCAATGCAAGTTTTTATTAATTGTGCAAATTTAATGCACTAAGACACATGTAGCAACTGGCTAGATATTGTACAAGATGTTTCTTCACCCGTCTGGTTATGTTTACTCATCTTTAAAATGAAAAGTTTGAACCAGAAGTGTTCAGAATACATTTTAACTTCATATTTTCAATCTGAGTGCCATGTGTAAGTGCACAAATTCATGCACATCTTTTGTTAAGAAAGTGGATTTAAAATCAAGATGAGTGTGTCAAAAGCAAAGACATAACCAACACTGATAATCACAAAAATGATGTTTTTCCATATGTGATACTACAGAACTCATCTATTAATAGTCTAGCAAATGTGAGTTTGTCTACCTTATTCTTAAACATTCCTAGAGAAAGTGCTGCTGCAGCATCATTCCAATAACAGGAGACCCTTATTGCCATAAAGTTCTAGTCCTTTTCAATTTGAGTTATTTACTCTCAGAATAGGATACTATTGGGAATTCAGAAAGGGACAAGTAGACTGTAACTCAAGAGTTTAAAATACCTCTTCAGGATTAGCTGTTTCTCTTAACCTTGTAGTCACTTTCCTTTACTTTTTCATTTTCCATTGCTAAGGGCCATGGCAATGTCCAAGGGGCCTACAGTTGAGAAGTTCTAATTGGCTCTTTTCTTGTAACAACACCCAAAGGAAAACAGCAATTGACTTTTCAAGAGGTTATTGGTGTGATGCTGCAAGTTCTGAGTCCCAGGATGAGAAAGTGTAAGATTCATTGATTTAAACCCATAGCTAGTGTTTACTAAGTTCTGTAAAATACAGCAGGCAGTCATCTCTGCCTTGGGTGTTGACAGGAGTCTAAATCAGACAGACAAGTGAGACCCAGAAATCTAATGAGACCAAGTGACAAATGCAGGATGAGAAACTGAAATGAAGCTTAGCATCCAATACTGACTTCAAAAACAAAAAGTAAGCCAGAAAAACCTTCCCTAAAGATGCAGACAGGCATCTGAGACTGTAAATAAAAGCTTACTTTCCAAACAGTATCTTCTTTGCCAGAGATACAATGTATGCATTCACATAACCTCTGCACACAGGCCCTCACTTCCCAACTGCTCAGTTCCAAGCTTTGGAGTGACTGCCTGAGGCAAGTCTTGATCACCACTATCTCCCAAAGTAAGTGACTTTGTGTGTATTGGTGGGAAAGGGGTGGAAAAAATGGGAGGAAAAAAAGAGCAGAAATTGTTTCTTGGCCTCTTTCTTACATCCTTCTTTCTCTTGTTCCTTTAAAAACAGTTTAATAAACATAGAAGAACATTGTAAACAAATGTCTCACCACTGCACACATACTGCTTTTACAGATAGTCCTTATCACATTATATTCTTTTTTTGTTTGTTTGTTTTGAGACGGAGTCTCGCTCTGTCGCCTAGGCTGGAGTGCAGTGGCCGGATCTCAGCTCACTACAAGCTCCGCCTCCCGAGTTTACGCCATTCTCCTGCCTCAGCCTCCCGAGTAGCTGGGACTACAGGCGACTGCCACCTCGCCCGGCTAGTTTTTTTTTTTTTTTTTTTTAGTGGAGACGAGGTTTCACTGTGTTAGCCAGGATGGTCTCGATCTCCTGACCTCGTGATCCGCCCGTCTCGGCCTCCCAAAGTGCTGAGATTACAGGCTTGAGCCACCGCGCCCGGCCTATAACATTATGTTCTAACTTGGGATCTGTGTGTCTCTTTATGGTAGCTTGAATGTATGAGTGGTTTAAATGGCCTGCCTGAACCCACTTCCTTTGCAATTTGACTTTGCATCTCCTGTCTTAAGGAAGTGAATGTATCCCTACCTGCTCCACCCCTACCTTGCATTGGGGCTGGCCTTTTGACTCTTCTATTTTATTTTATTTCTCTTTTTTTTTTTTTTGGTCGATAGAATATGATAGAAATGATTTTATGCAGTTCTGAGACTATCCTTCAAGAGGTCTTGTTCACTGCCATCACTATCTTAAAACCCCACCATCATGTGATCTAGGCCAGGATAACCAGCTCAAGGAGGAAAGACCACATGACAAAGATTTGAGTTGTCTGATCTCTCCTTGCCAAGACACTCCTAGACTTGCTATTCCCCAGTCATGTTGCTAGCTGACAACAGGTGAATGAGTAATTCACACTGAGACCAGTTAAGTGTGGCCCAGACAAGGAAAACCACTCATTTGACCCACAGACTCATGAATTAAATACATGTTTATGACTATATGTTACTGAGGTTTTCTGGTTGTATGGTCATACGTAATTAACACAACTCCCTCCCAAACTTGTTCACACAGAAGAGATCTGAAATCAGTCATGCACCACAGAATGAGATTTTGGTCAACAACAGACCACATACACAACAGTGGTCTCGTAAGATTATAGTGGAGATACCTAATGTAAATGACGAGTTAATGGGTGCAGCACATGCAGCACACCAACATGACACATGTATACATATGTAACAAACCTGCATGTTGTGCACATGTACCCTAGAACATAAAGTATAATAAAAAAATACAAATAAAGAAAAAAAGATTATAGTGGAGCTGAAAAATCCCTACCACCTAGTGATGTCATAGCCGGCCTAATGTTGTAGTGCAAGGCATTATTCACGTGTTTGTGGTGATGCTGGTGTAAACAAGCCTACTATGCTACCAGCCATATAAAAGTATAGCACATACAATTATGTACTATACATGATACTGGATAATAATAATAAATGACTGTTACCTGTTTACATATTTACCATACTATACTTTTTATTATAATTTTAGAGTATACTCCTACTTATTAAAAAGTTAACTGTAAAGCAGCCTCTGGAAAGTCCTGCAGGAGACATTCCAGAAGTATTGAAGGCCTTCTGGTGGGACAAGAGGTGGAGGCGGAAGACAGTGGTAGTGATGATTCTGATCCTGTGTGGGCCTAGAATGATGTGTGTGTTTGTGTCTTAGCTTTTAACAAAACAGTTCAAAAAATAAAAACAAATTTTTTAATAGAAAAAGCTTATAGAATAAATATATGAAGAAAGAAAGTTTTGTATAGCCATACAATGTGTTTGTGTTTTGAGATGTGTTATTTCAAAAGAATCAAAAACTTTTTAAAAATTAAAGGTTGTAGAGTAAAAAGTTTACAGTAAGCTAAGTTTCATTTATTATTAAATAAAGAAAGTATTTATTATAAATTTAGTACAGCTGCCAGCTGGGTGCTGTAGCTCATACCTGTAATCCCAGCATTTTGGGAAGCAGAGGTGGGCAGATTTCCAGAGGTCAGGAGTTTGAGACAAGCCTGGCCAACATGGTGAAACCCCATCTCTAATAAATACACAAAAAATTAGCTGGGCATGGTAGTGTGTGCCTGTAATCCCAGCTACTCAGGAGGCTGAGGCAGGAGAATCACTTGAACCCAGGAGGCAGAGGTTGCAGTGAGCTGAAATCACACCACTGCACTCCAGCCTGGGCAACAAAGCGAGACTCTGTCTCAAAAAAAAAATTTAGTACAGCATAAATGTACAATGTTTCTAAAGTATACAATAGTGTACATAACAGCCTAGGTCTTCACAGTCACTCACCACTCACTCACTGACTCACCCACAGCGACTTCCAGTTCTGCTAGGTCCATTTAGCCCAATACAGGGGTACCATCTTTTCAAATCTTTCATGCCGTACTTTTACTGTACCTTTTCTATGTTTAGATACACAAATACTTAACCATTATGTTACAGTTGTCTACAGTATTCAGTTCAAGTTCGTAGTAAAGGAGCACACAGCTACCATGTAGGTTCATGTAAGTACACTCTATGATGTTCATACAACATGACTGACAATGCATTTCTCAGAATTTATCTCCATCATTAAGTGACACGTGATATATCTGACAGATGAATTCACAAATCAACAATTCAGTGAATAAATGAAAACAATACCATAAAGTGGATAAGATGTTTAAATAGATTCTGTATCATTAAATACAGAACAACAGTGAAATATCATCTTGTGTTTTCCTAACTGGAAATTCTTCCTCTGCCTCAGCCCATCTTAGCATACTAAGTCAGTGTGGAGGCCATTCTACTGAGTCCATGCCTCTACTGAGCCAGCTGTGTCCACGTCATCTGTGAGCCAAGGTCACTTAAACCAGCAGCACAAAAGCATGGTGCAGGGCCAAAGGGTGGCTGCCCATTGTAGTGCCTGACATGGCAAGCGGATTAGCCGTGGTCGTTCACTGATGCTTCTGCCAAAGTAGAGGAAAAAAATAGGTAAACAAGTATTACTTGCGATGAAAAAAAGAAAAGTTTCCTCTCCCAGCATGTGTGTGTGTATATGTGTGTTTGTGTGTGTGTGCTGGCAGAGAAAGAGTGAGAGAAAGAACACACATTGCTACACAACACATAAAAATTCCAGAAAACAAATAAAACCCTGTGATGGATACAACAGAATCTACAGTCAGGGAGATGAGATGATAGTTGAGAAAACCTTCCATAGCAGTGGAGAGTAGGTATGGCTGCCTCAGATCACAGGTCGAAGGCTAGAAATTTAGAGAAAGAGGCATCCCTGTGAGCTGGAGGAGCTGGGGAAGACTGTGGAGAAGGGAACTCTCCCAAACTTTAGAGGCCCAGCTCAATGTGGTTGAATCTTGAGGTGTAATTGGACGTCCAGATGGAGACACATTAAGAAGCACAGGCTTCAAGGTGAGACAACCATGGCCAATTTTCAGAGCAACTGTGTGGCTACTAAATGATTAGAGTAGATGGTATGGACATACCTTTTAGTTCAGGGTTGAGAAGGAGTATTGGTAAAGAGGAGGATGCTGGAGTATGAATGATTGAGGCTTGAGGCTTTATTCTAAAGGTAATGTGTATAGTGCCAGCAAGGCAAAATAAACTTAAGTGAGTCAAAAATAGGAAGTATCTAGACAGAGGCTGAATTTGTCATCCTATTTGGAGCTCAGCAAATATTCAACAAACATGGACTAGACAAAGTATTTTCCCCTTGAGATCTTAGAGTTACAGTGCATTTTCTTCCTTTTTAAACTCTCTAGTTGGTGAGACCTTCAAACCAATATTTACAAGGGATCACACTTAACACTTCACAACTTTTCAGGCTAGTAGAGGCAAGGGGAGGTGGCCTTTCCTTTATCCTCCCATTCCAACATAATAACTGATGTAATATCTCAGGAGTCTTGGAGCTCACAGCCGCATTTTGGTTCACATTTCCTCCTGTCACAGCTTAATGAATCAAGCTTCACTCCTCCCTCCTGCCTCCCTGCTTCAAAGCATCCCCCACAAGCTAACTGCAAATGCCCACATTCCCTTTTTATTTTTTTTTTAATTTAACAGAAAGTGGGTGGCTGGCTCACGAGAATGTTCATTGTATTACTTCATTCATGAGTTGGAAGCAAAGGCTTCCTCTTATCTCTCGCCAGCTTCTAAACAAGATGGCCAAATGTGTTTAAGGGACCACTTTCTTTCTCAGGGCTGCTCCCATCGATGCCTTTCCCTTTATAGCCTCCAAAGCAGCTTCTTTATCAGATTTAAGGTATGCTATGTCACTCAGTGAACCAAACAAAAGCAGAATACAACTCACATTGACGTTTATGGTATTTTATACTTAATGACTCTTAAACTACACTTCCTAAATTACTCTCATAAAAAAAACTGAATTTGAAAAGCCGTTTTTCTCAACTGCCACTAATATGCTTATCTCATTTTGCTCTGTTGCTCAATTGAGCATGACAGTTTTAGCCAGTTTTTATCTTTTAAATTTTTTTTCTTTACTCCTGCTTTGCAACATAAATGTTTTGTTGTTGGTTTTTTGTTTTGTTTTGTTTTGTTTTTGTTTTTGTTTTTTTTCATCTAAGGGCAAACTAAATTTCCAACTACCTCTGATAGTTTGATTTTTTAAATGTATCCTCCCAGTGTTTTTTGTTCTTTGTACGGAGAAGCAGACTGCAAGCCTGTCAGTGGTTCCAGAGTTTGCAACAGAAAACTGATTTTTGGATACTTGATCTGCCTTGATCTTCCTTGAACAAGGAAGGGCAATTTGTTCCTTTTTGCCTAAAAATGGGAACTGAATCTGCTACTGATGTCAGGCAGTACTAAACCACAGCTAAAACAAGAGCAGTACACGTGTGCATATAAGATAAGGGCTTTGAAAATGCTAATATTTGGTCTCTTTTTACTTAATGCCAGGAACATTCTGCAATAAGTATTATTCAGAAAGGTAACCCATGTAATAACTTTGCTCTGTGAGTCCTTTTATCTATAAGCCTCAGGCATTGTTCGTTAAGTCATCCAACAGCAACAGCACCGACTGGACAAAGAAGCTGGGGCTTCTAAGCCAAAGGACTAGTTTTATAAAAGGCTTATCCTAAGTGTACTTGTAAAACATGGTCTTAATTGAAGATCTGGGTTACATTAAAAAAAGAAAAAACAAAAAAGAAACAGAAACATTATTCTCTTAAAAAGACAAAATGCTATTTCGGAAGAAGGTGAATGTGGTAGCTGAGAAATGACTGTCAAAACCAATATTCTTTAGATTTCAATGACATTTTCAAGTCCCTAACGATAGGAACAAGCATGGCATAATGAAACACACGACACAGACTACCCAGGGAGCTTATTCTTGCGAATCTCATAATGTAATGCATTCATTTCTTCATTTTCAAAACATTAACTGAGCAACTATCACACTTTAGGCAGTAGGCACAATGCTAAATGCTGAGGCTACTGGCATAGATGAGGCAAGATTTATATACTCTTGGACTCACAGCCAAGCAGAGGAGATAGACACAAATAATTACAAGATTCAAAATGTCAACAAATGTAAATCATATCTGAGTTCATTCTAGTGCTCTTTAACTTATTGAATAGTTTATTCATTCATTCAACATACATAGAATCTGTATTCCAAGCATTGTTCTTACACATGAGAACATGAAAATGCACAAAAGCCTTAATCTTAAGGAGTTATCTTACAGTGAGAAACATGCCATTAACAAACTAATTACAGTGCAGCATAGGATGTGCTTTTAACAGTGATAGTAGACTGGGCACAGTGGCTCACACCTGTAATCCCAGCACTTTGGGAGGCTGAAGCAGATGGATCGCCTGAGGTCAGGAGTTTGAGATCAGGCTGGCTAACATGGTGAAACCCCATCTCTACTAAAAATACAAAAAATTACCTGGGCGTGGTGACACACACCTATTCCCAGCTACTTGGGAGACCGAGGCAGGAGAATTGCTTGAATCCAGGAGGCGGAGGTTGCGGTGAGCCGAGATTGTGCCATTGCACTCCAGCCTGGGCAACAGAGTGAGACTCTGTCTCAAAACAAAACAAAACAATAAAACAGTGATAGTCACAGAAAGTAGAGCAGATTAGTCTGCCTGTGTGAAGTGAAAAGAATAGTAAAGGCGATTCTTTCTTCTGATGGATGGAAAACCCTAACCTGTAAAATAAATATTTTCTGCAGATGAAGAAAGGTGGGGAACTTTTATAGACCTAGCCATTCTTATGTGTGAATGTGCTCATTTTCTTCCAATGTTTGGTTTATAACATATTTCAGGATTAAGGTGACAGTTGGGCCATACCATTCCCAATTTTGATGTTCTAAGATGTCAATCATGGAACCAGCCAAAGATTGACTATATTTGTATAGTTATTTGATGGCAGGAAGAATGAGCCAGAGAACAGATTCAGGATTGAAACTGAGGTTTTTAATTTTAGAAATGGGATGGGCAAAGAGCTCAGTAACCATACCTCATTTTTTTAAGGACAATGACACCAAATTACAAAAAGAAATGCATTTTATTTAGCTACTTTTAATATTTTGGGATGGGCGACCTGGTAGGAGAAAAGCTACCTTTCGAGTCTTTTGTCACCTCCTTATTAATTTGCTAAGAATATTTAGGGGTTTTGGGTTGATTCCAAGTCTTTGCTATTGTGAATAGTGCCGCAATAAACATACGTGTGCATGTGTCTTTATAGCAGCATGATTTATAATGTGGCACATATACACCATGGAATACTATGCAGCCATAAAAAAGGATGAGTTTGTGTCCTTTGTAGGGACATGGATGCAGCTGGAAACCATCATTCTCAGCAAACTATCGCAAGAACAGAAAACGAAACACCGCATGTTCTCACTCATAGGTGGGAACTGAACAATGAGATCACTTGGACTCGGGAAGGGGAACATCACACACCGGGGCCTATCACGGGGAGGGGGGAGGGGGGAGGGATTGCACTGGGAGTTATACCTGATGTAAATGACGAGTTGATGGGTGCTGACGAGTTGATGGGTGCAGCACAGCAACATGGCACAAGTATACATATGTAACAAACCTGCACGTTATGCACATGTACCCTAGAACTTAAGGTATTTAAAAAAAAAAAAAAGAATATTTAGGGGTAAGGAGGCCCATCCCCTTTACTCACGTTCCCTGAATGATGACTCAAGGAGTAGCTTGTAGTAGTACAGCAGGGGTTGAAAGGGAGAGAAGGAAGTTACCTTTCTTATACAACTTTTCAGTTTATGTGGAATTTTAAATTGCTTAGTTTTCAATAGTCTTATTATATAATTGATTTCTTTGTGCCTATTACTAATTATCTCCCTCAGTCTTCCAAAAACGGTATAATATTTTTTCTAATACAGTGTAACAGGATGTTTGTGACATGAAAAAATATATATATTTGGTTTCTGCCTCCTGTTCCTGCCACAGAGCTCCTAAATCCCTTGGAATTTCCTGGGCAATAAGACTGCCTTTATTCTAATGAGGCACCACTTGGCGGACTGCTGCATAACCTCAACATGAGGGCTGTTTTCCAGAAACACCAAGCCATAATTCAAACTGTGAGCTGGAGACTGGGTTAATAATTGGTCATGCCTACATGATGAAACTTCTATAAAAAATCCCTAGAAGGCAGGGTTTGGAGAGCTTCCAGGTTGGTAAACACATCCACAGGATAGGAGGGTGGCACACCCCAGCATCACAGGAACAGAAGCTCCTTTGCTCAGGACCTCGCCTTCACCTGGCTGTTCATCTGCATCTTTCATCATATTCTTTGTTATAAACCAGTGAACATAAGTGAATGTTTCCCTGAGTTTTGTGAGCCATCGTGGCAAAATATCAAACCTCAGGAGAAAGTCGTGGAAACCTTCAATTTGTAGCCAAGTTGGACAAATGTTATGGGTAATGTGGATATCCACGCCATGCCACTGGCATCTGAAGTGAAGGGGGTGGGGTCGGGGGCGTAGTCTTGTGGCACTGAGCCTTCGACCTACAGTGTCTGCACTAACTGCAAGGCAGATAGTACCGTAATTGAATTGTAGGACACAGAAGTGCTGTCCAGAGAGAACTGATTGGTGTGGGAAAAAAATATCCCACACATTTGGTGTCAGAAGTGAAGTGTTGAGAGTAAAGGAAACAGTTTTTCCTCATTAGCATTAAATTGGAAGTTTCCGCTTTCACCACAATATATAATATGTGAAATTCCAAAGAGAATTGTCAAACCAAAATGTAGATTTTCAAAGGAGCTATCAGAGAACCAGTTGGGCAGCTCCAAAACCACTGAAGAATACAAAAGGGTTCAAAGATTGGAGATGAGAACAATTTGTTAAGAGGGGTGTGTGTTTGCATGTGTTGCTAGACGAGTTTCACCTTCTCCAAGGGGAGCAGTGGAGTGCTATCTTTTGCAAAAAGGGCTTCACTGGGCCAACTTGGCAGGTTTGAGATAAGTCTCCTGGAGCTTGAGAGAAGGTAAGACTGGCATCTGACAGGCTTATTGGAACAGGAGGGGCAGCTGGTGAGCTCTTTGGGGAGTAAAGTATTTCTGGTGGAGGAGATGAGGACCTCAGGAGAGAACTAGCTGGGGGCCACCTTTAGCTCTGTCCAAGAAGGACTTTCTGGAAGTGTAATGAGCCTCTAACCAAAATAGAGAGTGGATACTGGTTCCCTAAACCCAGGGGCTGAGCAGTGGGCTAGAGAGCTGCAGTGGTTGCAGCCAAATGAGCCCCACAGGGGGTGACCCTGCAGAGCACCAAAGCAACCCAAAGAGGGAAAGTCACCTGCAAACATCTGCCCATCTTACAGTATCAGAACTAGCAAATTCCCTGCCTCCTTTTCCTTTCCAGCCTCTGACTCCATTCCCATAGCAACAGCAATGACAGGTTATAAGCAGCATATAAGTGGGCAAGGGAATAGAAAAACTACCTGCCCCTCTCCCACGGGAAGCAGCTGGTCCACCTCAGGTGAGCCACTGAGATCAGATATTAAACCAAATGCAGTTTTATTTATAGTCTGGAACTGGATAGTCTGTTTGAAATATTCAGAGTATATCTAAGACTGAAGTCTCAAATTCAAGGACCCAAATTTCCAGTCTTTTTCTTTTCACTTTCATTTCTGCTTTCAAAATAGCCAAGTCTTTCTTAAGCTCATCCTTTTATAGTAAGACTTTGCTGGAAACACAAGGTAAAGCCCATGACTGACTTTCCAAACCCTTTCCCAAAGCCATACGCTGACTAGAAACATGGTTTGCCTTCCAGGTCTCCAGAGGACAGTTTTGCGAGATGTGCTGTGATGGTAGGACAGTAGAAGTACACTTTTTTACCACCTGAAATGCCTGTTCTTGATTCACAGTTGACTATGCTCCAAGCGCCAAGCAGTGATTTAGAAACCCAGTCTCTTTCCACCTTAGGGTTCCACCATCATTAACATATAGCTTTTGGAGCCACTGGGTTCATTTCTGCATGAATCTGAGAGGAGAAAAAGCATGAAGCATCTTGTATCAAGATTTATTATGAGCCATGGCCCTGAAGTACCATGTTATTTGCTCTTACATTTGCATTGTCCAGAACTCAGTTACGTGGCCATGCCAAACTGCAAGAGAAGCTGGGAAACACTATGCTTGTGCAACAGAAGAAAAAAAAACAGGCTTGTAAACAGCCAGTCTGTTTCTGCCTCCAGGGCTTTATAGCTTCTAGGAGTGAGCTCATTGGCTATGTAGACTTCTAGAGAATTTATTCAGAAGAAAAGGAGTAAAAAAAAAATCCCACCACTGAAAAATTATAATGGGACAATGAAAACAAAATAGTATTTTTATTATCTTTGATTTTTTCGAAGTATAATTTTCAGTAATCAGATGTGCAGCACTGGGTAATATATCAGTTCTGTTTAGTTTGGAAACATACTTCTTGAAGTTCTCTGGGCTAATTTTTCTGACCTGAACTGACTGTTCTCAGATTCATTACACAACTATTATCCTGGGACTTCCCTGCACCATCATTTAGATAGTCCCTTTATCCCTCTCCTGCCATGTAGCACCTTCTACTTGGATGCAGAGGCTTCCTCTTTTTGTTGGTCCTCTTTTGGTGAAGTACATAATAGTGTTCTGAGAAATATGAACAGAATGCACATGTTTTGAGATCCCACATATTGGAAAATATCATTCTACATTCACAGTTGATTGATAGCTTGGCTGAGCATGGAATTCTGGGATGTAATTCATTTCTCCTCACACATTTGAAGGGACTTTTCCATTGTTTGAGTACCATCTTTTGAATGTGACCTGTTATTTCTAGCTGGCTGCTTTTAGGATTGTCTTTTTATCCTCACGGTTCTGAAATTTCATGATATTATGTGTTGATGCAGATTTTCTATCATTCATTTTTGGGCACTCAGAGGGCTGTCAACTTAGAAATTCAAAGTTTTCAATACTCATAAGTTTTCCTACATTATTTCTTGAAGATTTTTTCTCCTTTCTCTCTGATTTTTATTCTCTTTCTTGAAGACATAATAGTTAAACCTTTTTGACCCTGGTTTGGTTGACTAATTTTTTAAAAATATTTTCTTTCTTATCTGCTATATCTTTCTCTTTTTGTTCTCATTTTCTGGAAGAGTCTTCACTTCATCTTTTGTATTTCTATTAAATTTTTTTACTTTGGCTGAAAATACTTTTCTTGTGAATTTCTTATTCTCTTATTTTTATAGCTCCCTGTTATTGCTTCAGGAGTAAAATATATTTCCTGCATTCCCTGGGATATTTATGTTATCATTTTTTTCTTCTGCTCCTACACTGTCTTTACTTCTTCTGCCTCCCTTTCATCTTGCTCTTGGCTCTGACTTTCAAATGAGCTGCTTTCTTCACATGTCTAGTGGTCCCTGGCTACCTATTCAAATTTATAACCAATCAGTAGCTCTGTCTGGGTGGCAGAACATTTTAATTGGTGGGCCTCATTGCAGGGTGATTAAAACCCAGAAATCTCAGAGTATGTAGATCTTTTCCCTTAAGCCAATCAACTACTCCAGAGAGAAATCCTCTAATATACTGCCCATTGGACCTAAGCCACAGCTGCTCACTTTCTGTGTGTTGAGAGGGGGAAAGGCTAAGTTTTATCAATGCACAATATTTAGCTGTTTACTTGTCGTCTTTTATCAATATCCCATCTTAGCTTTCATGCTACTGTTCATTCAAGATTCTTTCAAGACCACCTTGAATGAATATGCTTTAATAAAAACACAGATTGCAGTATAAAACCAAATAGTGTTAAAATTATATTATGCAACAGAATTGCCTGCAAGCTAAGTAGAAAAGGACATCTCCCCATTATAGATGATTTTTTGGGTTATAAAAATATTATGAAGTAGTAATGATATATTTGCATGCCATCATCCACATTTTTCTTTCATTAACTTTGTCAAATTCTATTTTCAAAGAGCTTCATTTGTCCTTTGAGAACAAATTCAACTTGTCGGGAAGTCAGCTTCAGGCAATGTCTTTCCCAGTGGCCTTCTGTATTGGTCCACATGAGATATGAAACAGAGACATCTAAAGGACATTTTAGGAACTGGAACATTAATATTTACTCTCCATCCTTTATGACTGATTCCCTTGGAAATGAGGTCTGTAGTTTATTATGAAGCTGGAAAACCTCACTTTGTAAAATTAAATTCAAAGCCACAATCATATGCTTTTTCTAACAAGATTCAAGAGAAGGCTAGAATCACCAACAGTTTTAAATGAAGTTATTTTAACAAAAAATATCAGAATTCATCTATTTGCCCTAAAATTATTGGAAGGAAGTTGACTTAAAGTAAGCTATTTCTAGTAGTGTAATATTTTGATTTTTATTGTATTTGTCCATAGTGTTATGTAGGATATAGGTACCTAGTAAATAAAAATAAATAAGCAAGTTATTAAATGAACAATTAATTGATTAAAATCTGAATAAATGTAACTCAGGCATTTTTCTGACTGAGTCCTCTTTAAATAATAATTCCCAATTCTCAACTTTTGACTTGATCAGGCTTAGAGGAGTTATGACAGAATTATATGTGCAAATCTTAAATGTTAATATACACAATAAAGGCATTTTTACCAGAAGCATTATTTTCCCAAATGGATAAGAAGTAATAATGAAATTTAAATCTTCTTTCCTAACAAAGGAATTGAGATAATATCTTCTTGCTTGAGAGGCTCTGATTTGTTAAAAGCTTTGGTGTAAGCCATCTAATTGCCATAAAAAATTACTTTTCCTGGAAAGCTGGGGTCTAGTTCCAAGGCCACAGGAATGTCAGTTTTTTTAATGTGATGTTTAAAAATAAATACGATAAACAATTGCAAACCATATGACAGATTTTTTTAAGGCATATATACTTCATCTACTTCTGTGAATATTAATTTTTCCTTATGCCTTTTAAGTTCATAAGTACACTCTCTTCAATATAATACAAGGCAGAGAAACAGAAAGAAAGAAATGGAAGAAGAAATATTCCAGTTCTCTGTGTTGCCTACCATTCTGGGTGGTAAAATCTTAATTATGACAACACAAGTCCACGTGATAGAGAAACATATTAGAGGTCAGAGGTGCTTTGAAAACCAGCCAGTTTCACTAATCTTTTAAATTCAACTAAATTCAATTAATTCATGAAGCTATAATGTAAATTCAACCATCTAAGGTTTCAGCTAGCAAAGGTGAGGAGAAAATCCCACAATAACAACCAACATCTTGTTCAGAACTGATCTGGTTTGAGACGGCTATATTTTCACCATGTTCTCAGGTGGCCTTTCCTCTGTGCACTCGCAGAAAGAGAGAGAGAGCTCTGGTATCCCTTTCTCTTTTTATAGAGACACCAATCCTACTGGATTAGTGCCCATACCTATGATCTAATTTAATCTTAATTACTCTCTTAAAGGCCCTATTTCCAAACACATAGAGAGTCAGGGCTTCAACATACGAATTTTGTGGGGTTGCAATTCAGCCCATAGCAAATATATAGGAGGCACAGGCTCAAACCTACAAGTACTTTGCTTCTTCTACTCCAGAAACAACTCCTTGAATTCCTCCTCTAGAATTGCTGCCCAGATGGTTTGGCAGACCATGAGAAATGTTAACATCCTAGTCTCAGAATTTTATATTATTCTCTGGGTTTCTAAATTATCTTACACTTGCATCAAATATAATTACATATTTTTAAAGGACTTCTTTAATTCAGACCAAATTTATCCCAAACTTTTTAATGGATTGGATAAATTTTATGAGTAAAAATTATTTAGAAAAACTTTACCTATTAATACTAATATTAATTTTTAAAACGTTATCTGTTAATAAAACAGAACTTCTTCTATTTAATATTAACCTAGAACACCTAGTTCTATATAAACTTGGAACCAATAAAACTGCATTTCCTTTAAAGTGTATTGTAATTCAGAACGTACACTATTTTAAGGTGACTCTTCCTAATCATTACTTTTCTTAATAAGATTTTACAGAATTTGTTTCATGTGCTTTTTAAAACTATGATTGCCTATTATGCATTAGAAACTCTTGAAGGATGTGTTATGGCCTATTTAACTCACTCTGCATACTAACTAATTGAATTGTAGCTTAATATATGTTGTATCTAACAATTAAAGTTAATACAAGAGATTAAAGTGAGTAAGTCATCTAATTAGACATCTAATCTGTCCCCAGTCTTACTGACATTTGTTTTCTTCATGTCCCTCACATCCAGTCTTTAGCATTCCTCTTTCACATCTATGATCAAGGCCCCCATTAGTTCGACAAGGCTTTATGCCAGATCCTCTGGCATGAACCCCAAGCCATCCTGCAGACATGGATCAAACCTAAATCTATATTGTATAATCTTTCTTCCCCTATTTCATTACACTACATTGCAGTCTTCATTGGCTCCTCATGGCCTATAGGATAAATTCATGTTCTTGAGTCTGGCACCTGCCATTCTCAACTGTTTGATTTCTCAATTCACCTTCTTAACTTTATCCACATACTCACAGCTAAGAATCCCCTAACCCCCTTCTTTCTGGCTGAGTCTATGTATTTCATTGTCCCCCAAAACAAATTGTAATGATAACTCAGGTGGTTCTTGAATTAAAAAACTTCCTGGATCCAACAGATTGAGAGCACTGCCTAAAAAATAACAGAATGTCAGCCCTTCTTCCTTCTCAGGTACCTATAAATATCCCAGATTTTTTTAGTTCAAAGAAGGGAGGAGTATGGAATTGCCTTATCAATCAGTAATTTCAGATGCCACCTGCATCCTGGCTTCCCTGTGCTTCAGATGTTGTGTTTTACTATCTCTCTTGATTATTTTTCTAATCACTCCTCTCTGCCATGTTGAACCATTCCAAACCATCCCACCATGCTGTTGGTCAAACACATGGCCTATCTTCTGTGTGGGCTCCCCACAGTTGGGACCGACCTACTACACAGTGACCAATAACCTTGTGGTATCAGATGTCTTCACAACTGCTCCTCGGAGCTCCTCAGTGTCTCCTACCTCTGTGTCTCTGACTGGGAAAACTCCTAGACCCCCAAGAATTCAATTCTTTGACTAAAGTTAGCAAAGAAAAAAAAATTCTCAGCAGAATTACTGGAATCCCTAGCTATATATTTGGTTCAGTTTTACAATATTCCCGGGGAACATAGATGCTCCAGGGGTCAGTCTCAGGATAAGGTCAAGTACAAATGCATGATATGCCCTGAATGACTGAATGGCTATGCCACCAGTTTCCTTCTTTTTTCCCTTTCTTTCCTTCCTTCTTTTCTTCCCCCCTTTCTTTTTCCTTCCTACATTCCTTCCTTCCTTCCTTCCTTCTTTTTGTTTGTTTTACAGGGTCTTGTTTTGGCTGGAGTTCAATGCCATCAGGGCTCACCGCAACCTTGAAGTCCTGGCCTCAAGCAACCCTCCCACCTAAGCCAACCACGTACCTAGGAAAAGCACATGTAGCCATGCCCAGCTAATTCTTTTTTAATTTTTAATACAGATGAAGTGTTGCTATATTGCCTAGGTTGGTCTCAAACTCCTGGCCTCAAGCAGGATTACAGATGTGAATCACCATGTCCAGACTCTTCTTTCTTTTATTGCAGTAAAAAACATAATATAAAATTTACCATTTCAACCATTTTTAAGTGTATACTTCAGTAACGTTAAGTATATTCCCATTGTCGTGCAGCAGATCTCAAGAATTTTTTTATCTTGCAAAACTAAAACTCTATATCCACTTAACACTAATTTTCCCTCCCACTTCCCCAGCCTTTTGCAATGACCTTTCTACTTTCTGCTTCTGTGATGTTGACTTCTTTATGTACCTAATATAAGTAGATTCTTAAAGTATTTGTCCTTTTGTGACTGGTATGTTTTGCTTCACACAATGTCTTTGAGATTCATCACTGTTTATAACATGTTTTAGAATTTCCTTCCTTTTTAAGTGTGCACAACATTCCATTGTATGTGTATATTACATTTTTTAATCCATTCATCTATTGATAAACATTTGCATTACTTCCATTTCTTGGCTATTGTGATGTAAGTAAAACTGACTGTTTAAACATCTCCAAGTTCTTGCTTTGAATTCTTTGGATATATACCCAGAGTATAGTTGCTGTATCTATGGTATTTATATTTTTAATGTTTTAAAGAACATCCATACTGCTTTCTATAATGTCTGCTCTATTTCACATACCCACTAACAGGGCACAAGGGTTCCAATTTCTCTGCCTCCTCAGCAATCATTTTTGTTTTCTATTTTTTAATAGTGGCCATCTTAATGGGTGTGAAGTAATATCTTGTTATGGTCCTGGTTTGCATTTCTTTTATGTTAGTGATGTTGAGCATCTTTTCATATGCTTGTTTAACATTCGTATATCTTCTTTAGGGAATTGTCTGTTCATATCCTTTGCCTATTTTTAAGTCAGGCTATTTGTTTTGTTGTTGAGTTGTAGAAGTTCCCTATATAGTCTAGATACTAATCCCTTATCACATACATGATTGGCAAATTTTTTATCCAATTTTTTTGGTAGTTTTTTCATTCTGTTGTTTCCTTCACACATTTCTAATTTAAAATGATAAGACAACCTAATATACCCACAAAAGATGTAAAGACATTCCTCAATCCTATGGTATAATAAGTTAGAACCCCCAGCACAACTTTGTAAATGTTTCTTTTTTTTCTTCCATTTATATTCTTTGGTTATTTAGTTACAAGGAACAGAAACTCACTCAAATTACAGAAAAACTCGTCAATTAAACCCTAAGAAAAATAGGATAGGATGGTGGGATGGTTTGAGGATCAAGGCAGTTCTAAGGGCTTCAGCAACAGCCATTCACAAATCTTCATTAAAACTCAGTCATTAATATGACTCTGCACTTCTCTAAGTGATTCCTTCTTCTCATACCATGATCCACTACTCCATCATCTTCTAATCCAGTGCTTCTCAAATTACATACAGTAAAGGAACATCCTTCCCCCACATTTCAATCCATCATAGGCCAGTACTTTTATAAAACACAAAACCATACATTTGGAGTCAAAACAATGTTAAGCTTCTCTGCAGTCTAAAAGCTTAGCTGCTTCTTTTTGTCTTTGCTTATTGGAGACTACTAACTAACAGTTAACAGACCAAAACTAATGTTCATATACCACACTTTATTATTATTATTATTATTATTATACTTTAAGTTCTAGGGTACATGTGCATAACGTGCAGGTTTGTTACATATGTATACTTGTGCCATGTTGGTGTGCTGCACCCATCAACTCGTCAGCACCCATCAACTCGTCATTTACATCAGGTATAACTCCCAATTCAATCCCTCCCCCCTCCCCCCTCCCCGTGATAGGCCCCGGTGTGTGATGTTCCCCTTCCCGAGTCCAAGTGATCTCATTGCTCAGTTCCCACCTATGAGTGAGAACATGCGGTGTTTGGTTTTCTGTTCTTGTGATAGTTTGCTAAGAATGATGGTTTCCAGCTGCATCCATGTCCCTACAAAGGACACAAACTCATCCTTTTTTATGGCTACATAGTATTCCATGGTGTATATGTGCCACATTTTCTTAATCCAGTCTGTCACTGATGGACATTTGGGTTGATTCCAAGTCTTTGCTATTGTGAATAGTGCCGCCATAAACATACGTGTGCCTGTGTCTTTATAGCAGCATGATTTCTAATCCTTTGGGTATATACCCAGTAATGGGATGGCTGGGTCATATGGTACATCTAGTTCTACACTTTCAACAACACTGCATCTGCTTTCTCGTAGTTTCTGATTGTTCATATCTTTGGGTTGCAAGTGGCCCTTCATAGTCTCTCCACTCTTTCCTACATTACAACCTATAAATTTTGCTCCACCTCCACCCATTAACTGCCTTCCTTCTCAGTTTGTGCTCGAGAGAAAGGAAATTGTATTGTCTTGTCACCTTTTCTGCTATGTCAATGACTGCCTTTGGTTCACTTGTCCACCCTTACCCAAGAACATCTGAATGGATACATAGCATCGCATGGCATGACAAATGCATGACTAAGGAGCACCCCTTTGGAGATCACAGACATGGCATAAATAAATACGCTGATGGGCACATCATTTTCAGAGTTCTTAAATTTGTGTAGTATCTTACAAGAGGCTAATAAAGAGCAATAAAAAATTCTGCATTACCAGATAGAGTCCTAGTTAAATAACAAGTGTGGTTTTCTCTCATCGGAAAGAGATCACTGTTCAGTGCCTTCCCTGGGCAAGCTGAGATGCTGAGGTGCTATGGCCAGTAATTGTCAGAGCAATGCTTCACGTGCAATTCCTAGTGCTCACCTTAATTGGATGTGCCATTAATCCTTGTTCGCTAACATGACCTGAATCCAGGAATAAGTAAACATGCTCTTCCCAGAGGCCACAATAATTTTTTAATCTACTTTCTCTGTGGTAGGTCATGGTTCCAGAGAAACTGATTTAGAATTGAATTTCTCATAAAAGAAAAATAAGCAAAATGGGCCTCAGGGTTTTCCTCTTATTCTTATTCCTGCCTTTCTCTGGTCTATATAGTCATAGGAAAGAAAGAAAAAGAATAGCAAGGAGACTCAATAAAAAGGCAGCAAATAATGCCAACTGAGGACAAAATACAAATACCCAAAATGTGGATACCTATTTATAGTCAATTATTGGTTTCATAGTACAAAAGAGGCAAGGTCCTATCAGATGCATTGAAAAGGACTTCAAGAATTAGAAGGTTCCAGTGATTCAAAAGTGAATTGTTCTTTGGAATCACCTGATGAGATTTTTGAAGCCCATTCCAGACCAATTAACTAATAATTTCTAGGAATTCATAGGGAGAAAAATACATTCCAGTTTCCCTGGAGGATAGTTCTATGTGAAACCTGTTACAGAACAATTGGTGGCTGTTTATTATTTTTAGCTGCCCCTTTATTCTTTAAGGACATTGGATGGTAAATAATATGGTCATCTTGGGATGTATTTTTCTGGATATTTCCCAGTTGATTTTAATGTGTACTCAGGGTTGCAAACCAAACCTTTAATCCAAATTTCTTATCTTGTTCAAGGAAAAAGTAAGGTCCCTAGAATTTTTAAAAATCGAACTCAAGTCAGTTAGCAGTTCACACTCTAATATCACACTTCTGTTACCAAAACACCAGGGGTTTGGTCTAGGTCCTGTTGCTCACTGCACAGAAAGCCAATCACTAAGTCAACCAGGATTGTCAGGGAAGAAGACTTTAATTAGATGGGTGCTGCGGCTGAGAAGATGAGAAATCAGTCTTAATTTCATCTATTTCTCTAATTGACTGAAGTTAGGAGTTAATGTAGCAGGGACGAAATGTAACCATGTGTGGGAAGACAGGAATTTGGGAGGGGCAAGGAAGAGGAGTTTGTCAACAGGGAGCAGGTGGTCAGTTAGGCAATCATGATGGGTGAGGGGTTTGGCCTCTCATTGTCCAAATGCTGCAATCTGGTGAGTTTCAGTTTCTTGAGGAGGCCTGATGTTTGGCTTCCTGAGAAAGAAACTCATATAAATGTGACTTTCTCAAGTTTTAAGACTGGAAGGATCAATTCCTATGTTTATTGAAAGAAACCATAAACATCAGTTCTATGGGACAATTGGGCTGGTTTCAATACCCCATCCTTTCTCATTTGTCAGTTTCTCATTCATGAGGAATCTGGTCATGGATCTTTCTGGCTGCTTATGCTTAGGAGAAGTGTTTGGGCAGCTCTGTACCGTGAGCGACCTGGTGGCCACTCAGGAATCAAAGGTTAATCTATTAATAATACCATAGTTTTCTTCTGAAATACAATCTTTCTCTCTCTCTAGTTCCCCACTTCCACCAAAGAGAAATCACACAGGACCATCTCTTATTAATAGTACAAAAAAAAATTGTTCAAATGAGATAACCAGATTTTACCCTTTTATGGTTTATTATTAATGCAAAAGCTAATTTTAATAATATAAACAAATCTATTTAACTCCAATTCTTATAAACAAATCTATTTAATTCCAATTAGCTTGACCATAAGGTAAGATTTCCATAAACCTTTTATAATCTTTACAATTTTCTATTAAAGAGCAGATCAATGCTTCAAGAAAATCCTGTTATTCCAACACGGAGGCCCAGACACTGGCCTTGTATCACTGTGCTTTTGATATTAATGCCTAATTTACAGAAAATCTCTGACTAACTTTATCACTCAGAATTGGCCCTTATAATCTCACTTGCTCACCTCTTTTGTGATACTCCCTTGGCCTAGAGGGATTGAATAGTTTTAATTTCTGGCCTGTGTCTCATGAAAGCAGTTCACTTTGATTGTCACCTTCTCCTGGGTCTGAAGATGAGGCTTTGACTGGTATAAATACTCAAAATTTACAGGAGTCAGTACCTTTTTCAGACCCAAGAGTAAAAGCCCTGTCACTTAACAGCACAATGGTTAGTTAATAGGAAATTTATACTTTAGAAAGTCCTATAATTTTCTCTAACATGTTACAAATTAAAACACTGATTCGCTGTCTAGTCAGCACTTCAAACCATTGTATTAAAGTCATCAGGTTACTCCTTTCATACGTATAATTGCTAGCCTTCTAGTGACAGAACTGTGACCAAAAGCATAAAAAATGTGAGATGTCCTATGCCAAACTGATCATAGTAAGACAATTACATTATTTTAAAAATGGTAAATACAAATATCAGTTCTTGAAATTCAGTATGAAGATAGTCTCCTTTCACTTAAATATTGTACAACAAAACAGGGATAAAGTAAGAACAAGCACACAATAATTTCTTTTCAGTGATTTAAAAGTGCATCATCACAAATTTCTAAGACGGATTTCTAGATACAGTACTGACAACTAATTAGGTAACTTTCATCACTAGAATCTTCAAACCAGTGCAATCTTGTACCTATTTTATTTTCAAGTACATATGCGAAGGCCTACCAGTGATAAAAGGCTTAGGATCAAATATCACTGGAAAGTCTTGCTTTTTAAAATTACTCTTAAATTTCGTGAATGTCACTTAATTTTAATAATGGTAAACAAAACTAAAGTAATTTAAGAGAAATCTTGATTTCTCTAATGATAAGGCCAGTCCTTTCTGAGCATTAAAATTTTGTAACCATATCACAGTTTTTCCTCATTACCTAAAGAAAAAGATCTGAAACTAACTCAAATTATTGATTGACTTGAATTACCTTGGAAATAAACGGTATATTTAAACATTTCTACTCTCACCTACTTTTCCAAATAACAAAATTAACAGCATACTATTTCTGTTCAGAACTTACAAAAATAAGTCTTTAATTTAATTTTATGTTTTGCCAGGAACCTTAAAGCTCTTGTAGCTCTCAAGATCATCAGAGGTAAGAAAATCAAATCCAATTTAAAATGGCTGATATGCTCTATTAATTTTTGGAGGTTTGACAAAGGTAGCTTAGAAACTTTAGACAAACAGAGCAAATAATGAACTGTTGTAAATGCATAGGAAACAAAATGACTTTTCACAGAACCAAATACAAGCTTTCCATTAGAAATTAGAAAAAAAATCAATGTATACATACATGTATATGTATATATAAGTGAAAACTAAATAAGAACAAACAGTAAATAAATGAAAATTAAAAGCAAAAACAAACAATTAAAGAACATCAAATTCTTCTCCTATTCAGTTTACCTTGGAGGATACAGTGTTACCTAGAATGTAAAAGAAACATAATGGATATCTCATTCCTGGTATACAAATTAATGTCCATGAATGCCACTATACATTTTATGCCATTAAGAAAGTCACTTTAGGCACATGACCAGTAAATGGTTTAGTGCTAATACTGTCTATGCAGAACTATGCAGCACTATGCATATACTATCTATAGCAAAACTATCCTAATACTATCTGTACCGTACTATGCAAATATGATATGAAATTTGGCTCCATGTTAAATCTGGCTTCATGCTTAACTATATTAAAGAAAAATTGCCAAACTGCCAATGTATTTCTTTACAATATTTATTAATTTACTTTCATTAAGAATAAGAACTTTATGAGCAATGTTAATCAGCTAAATTTCTCTAATTGTTCTATCAGGTTTTAAAGAATATTTTACTATCTAAATTTTGTCAACTTTCTATTTTTTCTGTATATGTGTGAAGATAGACACACAGAGAAACAGAGGGAAAAACTACATAATGACTTACACAGACCGTATATGAACTACTAGGACCTTGTTTCATCCCAGCTTTTCTAAAAAAAAAAAAAAAAAAGTCATTTTACTTCAGGACAAAAATTTACCACACAAGATCGTTTCTCATACAAAATTATTCTCTTATTCTCTTTTATTTATAACCTTTCTTACCAAAAATACACATACATACCTATAACTTTCTTCACATCTCTCTCCCCTATTTACTGTTCCTTTCTACCTTGTTGCATACATAACGTTTTCAAGTCTATAACTTGAATTAACCTTTAGATAACTTCTGAATTAGACAGAATTATTCAGAATTATTCTTTTTCTCAGTAAGGACATACCCTCTTTGGCACATTTTATGTACAGAATTGTACATTAACTATAATTCTTACTCTTAGTCACCTTAAATTTTAATGAAAATGGAAACCAGAAATCCTGAACCGTCTGTCAAATATTAGCATTTTACAGATGAAACTATGCCACAATTTTTAGAAGCATATTTCCCTATATCCTAGCCCTTTCTTAATTGTAAATAACTCAGACATCCAATGAACATCAAAAACAATTTTAAGATTTTACTTTACACAAAAAGTTCACCTACAACATTTATCCTGTTTGCATGTACTCAATTCTTTCATTTTTAACAGTTTAATTACTTCTGAAAACTGAGATATTAAACAAAGCTCGTCATTATTTCAAATTATTTCCTTGTCAAACATTTTTTTATAGCCTGTGACTATAATGTGCTCACCTACCTAAGAACCTTACAGTTAAATACAAAGGTATTTTTGTCAATAATCCAGAAGATTCAGCTGTTTTTATTAAACTAACAACATTAAATTAGTCTCATTTGTCAAGTCACACAACGATCATTTGGTTTGGCTGAGTTTATAGTTTTATAACCTTCCTTGCCAAACCATGACACCTCAACGTATCCAGCAGAGACAAATATAAAACACAGAAAAAAGTGTATTCTAACACATCTGAAGACACTTCTATTTTTATCTTACCATAGTTTTAAAGATAGCTTGTTTGTTAAAAATTTGTTTAAGTAACATGAACTTGAAAAATATTTTGAGCTTATTTACTTAATTTATGAGTACTGTTTTATTTATAAGTCAATTTGGTTGCTACAAGATATAACATAATGAATATACATATACATAAACATATCTAATGCATATACACACATAGTAATCCAATAGCTTTTATTTCAGAACACTAGCCATGAGATAGCAATACAAATTCACCAGTTTACAAACATGTACACATGGCTAAACTTTGTTTACCCCAATAAGTAATCCAACAAATGCTGTAAACTAACATTTTGGGTAAAGCAGTTTCCGTGGTAATTTGATTTTTAAAGGGCAAGGGCAAACCTCCACAGACTCCAAAGAACACAGGGGTAAAACAGCAACACAGAACAACTTCACATATTAACCAGTCTGATCCTGCTTAGAACAGCAGCCTAAAAGCCTGGATAGACAGAACTCTATCCTGCTTTTCATTCAACAGCATGACCCATGGAGAGGCCAAACTTCCCCAGATTCCAAGGAATACTGGGGCCAAACCGTATTACAAAAGATTATCAGTTTATCAAATTCTGATTTCCCATGGCTATATCAACTATCTAAAGAGGGCCAATCAAACATCACTGTGCAAAACAACATCATCAACAAAACTCTATCAACCTTTGAATGGTGGCTTCCTTGACCAAAGTTCTAACTAAATAAGGGTTGCCAGATAAAGTACAGAAGGCCCAGTTAAACTTGAAATACATATGAACAAGAAATATATTTTAGTATGAATATGTCCCATGCAATATTTGGGACATAATTATGCTAAAGAAAGTATTCACAGTTTTTCTGACATTCAAATTGGAATGAGTGTCCTGTATTTTTATAAAAATGGGCAACCCTAAGCTGATATCTCTACAGTTACATACACTTACCAACCCCACCCATTCATACTGGTCCAAGTTACACCCCAAAAGAGGGCGGAAACAGAATCTGAACAAGCTCAAGTTTGGATGGCAAAAACGTTTCATTCTGCCTTTGGATTGCTGTATGAAGACTTTCGTTGTGAAAGATATGAATAGAACCATGTGGAGGGGGAAAGGAGTGTGACTTTGAGAGTGTCATATAAGCAAACCAGCACCCCCAAAATCCACGCTGCTTCCACTAACTTCTGCCACTGGCTTCCAACACCCAATGAGTTCCTATTAAATTCCTTCCTTCTGTGGGATATCCTCCACTGAAGTAGTCACTTTTGTGAAATGCTTTACTACCAATGTCTACTTAGAGAAATCAGACTAAATGAATCTAGTCTCATACTTTGTAAAACTCAATTATAAATTGTTTTTAATGCTGTTACAAAGGATGTGAACCCTCATGAAGTTACATCTGAGATAAATATTTCATGGGCATGATATTTAATTTTTTCATTTAAATGATGCAATGTTATGTTATTCCGTTTTGCATGCAGGCACACATGTGCACATAAATAATAACTGTTACTGATCTGTGCAGCCTTTTATAGCCCTACAGCCATGACTTCAGATCTCACTTAAATAGTGAGTCTCACCCAGCTTTTGTTAGTGGATATCTTTAAAAATGGCAAAATCAGGATTTGAATCCATTTACAGCATGTACACATAGCATATGAACAACATTGACTTGCTGCCTGCTATTGCCTAGGAATATCCTGGACCAAGTCCCAGACACTGTGTCTATGTCACAGACACTGGTTTTCACCTTGATAGATTATCTGGTTCTAACTGTACAACATAATGTAATCTCCAGTCAATTTCACAAGATCCTCACATTCATGTGTTCTTAGACACCTCTCAAATATTGGGTAATGTACTCAAACTTGTATTCCCAGACTTTGTTATAGCCCAAATCCTTCTAATTAGATATATAGAACTTGCTAATAATCACTTCTGTATTAATCATTATTAATACAGTATTCCACTGTGGTGTAGTCTTAATGAGTAGAAATTCATACACTGAGCAGAAAATTGCTCACCTTTTACAAAGATATCAACTCTTTCATGCCATGAGAAGCCTCTTTAAAAAATTTCTGTAATTAAATAACATGTAAATATCACTTACCACCTGTGCTGAACTTACCAGTTACTACATATACTACAGGATATTCTGCTGAAAATGTGAGCAAATATAGGTCTGTAAAAAGTCCCAGTATTAGCGGGGTGGGGAACAGAGAATCTACAGCTGGTGATCACACCTGAAGCTACTATGTGCTCATTCCTACTGGCTGACGTTTGCTATGCGGCAAGTGCCTCTGTCCCTAAACGCCATACGCTTTCTGAAATCTCTAACATTTTCACATCTGATTTCCAGGGAGAAGGAGTTAGGCAAGCAAACCTCATGATTTTCATCAGTTAAGTGTTGACATGTCCCTAAAGTCTTCAAACAATTTTCTGTTCCTGTAAATGTTCCTCACCTGTTACTCATATGACAACTGTCCTTCTTTTATCCTCTTTAAGCTCTGCTCAAAGAATCTACTCAAAGAAATTTTCATGAAATCAATTCACTAGGCAGAGAGTACCAGAGTACATTGTGAGCTGGACTGGGGACAGCCTGTCTATTTTGTCACCATTGTTTCATTAGCATCTAGTAGGGTTCTTGGTGCATATGTACTCTAGGCACACTTAAGAGAGTAAAAAGAAATATACACTCAGACCCTATTACACATACTCAAATAAAACAAATTTCTTTATTCATTGTAATAGTTTCTAAACATCATTATACTCTTTGATTAGTAAGATAATCTTCAGAAAATCAGAGAACTAAAAAGGCATTATTAGGAGTTATTTAGAGTTTATAGTATGAGTGTTTTTTGAATCTCTCATTCGCTCTCCTTTGGTTTCTATTTACTTACTATTTGTTAAGTACTTATTATATGTAAGAAAAACTATACTAGGTGCTGTGGATTCCATAAATTTATTAGTCAAATTTCCTGAAGATTCCAATAAAGGTTTTCTCTTTTCTTTGAACAAATATGCTTAACCACCCCCTAAAAACCCAGTGAGTAGTGTTTATACTGTCTTCATCTTTTCAGATGCTAAAAGCAAAATATTCCTAAGCTGAGACATTCTCTACAGTAACACATAATTTTTTCCAATTATAAGAAATTTAAGAGATGTTAGGGAAGAAACTAGAAAAACATATTTTATATCAAGAGAAGCTAGATGTTTTCCATTTTAGTTGATGTTATATCTTCTGGGCACATTCCCGGACTGAAAAGCAGAAGTATCCTACAATTCTAAGACACGTTCCCCAAAACAGCTTTACATAGGAGTTCATGTTATCCTAATTACAACCCTATCAAGTAG
This sequence comes from Mandrillus leucophaeus, assembly GCF_000951045.1. NCBI lineage: Eukaryota > Metazoa > Chordata > Mammalia > Primates > Cercopithecidae > Mandrillus > Mandrillus leucophaeus. The sequence goes on along the minus strand of NW_012109964.1, from coordinate 820,584 downwards.
GTGGGTGGGTATTAATAGATCACTTGGGGATATGAAAATCATAGTGCAGACGTATTGAATAACAGGGAAGTAACAACAGCCTCTTTGGAAGGCAGCCCAGTACAAAGGATTTGAGAGTCATAAAACCTGGGTTTGAAACTGTGTGATTTGGAGAAATTACTTAATATCTCTCTCTCCCTCTTTCCCCATAAAAAAGAAATTAGGTTAAACCATTTGAAACTTCCAATATGCAACATTTTCGACCTACAAAAATGGCAATTTCATGTAGTTCAACCTCATAATAATGTTAACTTAACACTTAAAAGAGTTGTTCTAAATGCAAAACCCGATACTCTATTTAAAGCATCTAGCACGGAGCCTGGAATAGAGAAGTGCTAGACAAATGCTACTTCTTTGTGTCCTTCCAGTGTCAGTCCTAAGGCATCAGCACAATTCTGTCACTCACGTCTCAGCCATCCCTTGTAAGATTTTAGACAATGTAAACTACATTATCTAAGTGTATTTTATAATATATTCACTAAAATATCAATGTATTTTGAAATTTTAGGAGGTAAGAGAAAAACAAGCAGGTGTGTAATTACTGCTGATTTTGTAGCTTAATTCAGCAGTGTAAAGATTTTCCTGTCTACTTCCAAGCAGGGACATACTTGTCTTGGACTTACATATTCACAATAGTCTCAAAACCTAAACCAGGAGACTCTAGGCTTGCTTTTGGTTGCAATTTAATAATACTGTGGATTAGTAGCCAAACATTTCTTTGAAACATTCAATAAGAGCGAGGCAATATAGATCTGGTGTCTGGGTCATCCAGGAAACTGACAATTTTAGGAAAGTGGTGGAGGGAAGGAAAATGAAACAAGGAAAAGAGGAAGCTGTAAAATGAAACTGATGCAGAACTGGACAAATCCAACCCCCCAAATTTCAGTTCCCATGTTTCTACATTCTCCCTACCTTCATCCTTAAGAGTTTCAAGAGACTAAATGATCCAAAGATCTAAGGACCCTGGATCCAAGAATACTGTTTTCTGTCTGGAAAGGACACTGTTTTTTTTTTTAATCTGTGAGCTCAGCTTCCAAAGGGCATTTAAATCAATGAAAAAAGAAACAGACTATCGAGGGAAATCAATTATAATAATCAATCAGGTAACAAAGGTCTAGCCATTTATATTCATAAAAGTAATTAGGGGTCTTGAGGCTTTAAGAACATGAATGGTTTTGTTAAAGGAAATGTACATTAATTTTCATATTAATTCATCTAAAACACAGATCTTGCTTTTGTCGAAATTATTTTCCCTCTTTCACTTTTTACCTCCTTTCTCCATGAGCATTCATTCCTATGGACTTGCTACAGTATACTAGTCACAGAGCCATTGGTCATTAAATAACTATTTACTGATTCTCCAACTTGTACTCAGCACTATTTTACGGGCCAGATAAACATTAAAGAAATGTTTTGTAATGCTTCCTGATGTCTTTTTAATCCCCTTCCCTTAAACAAGAATCTCAGTGTTTCATAAGCTTGCAATATCCTCCAACAACTGTTGCCTAATCAGCTGTTGCTAAATCAAAGCTTGATGAGATGAACAGATAAAAATACAATCAGGGTGTGGTCATATTTCCCTCAGCAGGGGCCTCATATTGTGCCACATTTGAAGAAGTAATAGACAGTGATTTGTAGGCTGTCCCTTCCACTATTCTGTTGTCTCAGGCTCAGCTCATGTTCTGTTTGTGATAATTTGAACTTGTGAACATCAGGAACGAGCAAGAGTTCTTTCTGCCTATTTCTGCTGTCCACACAACCAAAGGTCTATCTTCTTATCATATAAGAATAGCAAGGAGAGTGGCCTTTGGAGACTGTGTGAAGCCAATTAAATAGGAAAGGCTTATTTACAGCATAGTTTTAGCATGCTTCTAAGCTAGTAGCTGTTCAGAACCTGGAAGAATATGAATCAAATTGCATATTTTGAATTGTACTAGTCTGAATCGACTCATTTCTATGAATCTTGCAAATGTTCCCTTAAGCAATGAGGAAGGAGGAAATATAGAAAGTAAATCTACTTAGTAATATAAAAGGCAATATTAGCAAGGCCACACTCTCAAAGAAATTAATCCGTAAGTATTGAATTTTTACACTGTATAAAGTTCCCATCCATGCAAAGGACAACAAGGCCCTGTTGTTTGACAAACCATTTATTCAGGATCATTGGTATCGACTTGTAATGAGTCAACAAAAGTGGAGAGCTCACATATTTCTTCTTCATTCAGTAGAAAATGCTGTCTCCTTGGCAACTGAGATTGCTTGGTTGACTACTTTTGCTTTCTACTTATAAGGTACAAACAATGAGGGAGTCCCACCACCTGTGACTTGGGTTCAAAAACAGATTTATCTGTCTCAAATCACTGAAACAACACGTTTTGTGTGAGGGCACAATTTTGTGCCTTATTAGATTTATATACCAGCTTTATGGTCAAGTCTTAGATAAATGATAAAAAGTAATTCAAATATAGAAAGTAGTTTTTAACGCCTGATTTATGATTTCCTCATTCGGAGGTTCCTGAAATGCAAGTGAATAAGAATTATCACTCTTAACTAGCAAACAATACACTTCATTTTTCAAACATAATCAACTTATGTAATGAAACAACTGAGTAAAAACATGAACACTTTTTCCCCATTAGGTAGAGTTTTCTTAGAATTCTGGAGTTGTGAAAATGACTCTAAGCTCAAGCAAAGAGGTGTAGAGTTACATCTCTCTTTCTACATTGGCATTGGTGATTAAAGGAAATCAGGATGAGCAGATGGTGCCTAAGGTACCAATCACGAATATCCACTTTTCTGGAGATAGAATGTCAAGTACTGGTGTCGCCTCCCACCGCACTATTGCTAATTTTCTCCCACTTCATTGATCTATCTCCTCCATGTCAGGCCCATATGAGAGCTGAGGGCTTGGCTTCCTCTGATAGAAAGAAGACAAATACAGTCTTGTCCTAGGGCTGTAGAGCCAGAGGATTGGCAAAGGCATTATTCCAATCGATATCCAATCACATCAGTTTCCTTGTATATGTGCTACGGAGCAGTTCCCACTCTGTAGGTCTTTTGCTGGGTCACAATTTGGCCTTTCATTTTTATACTGTAGGAAACAAATGGACTCATGAACTTGAAGGGTTTTGTTTTCCTGTCTTAGAGTGGCCCTCCGAATGCTCTTCTCATTGGTCCCTAATTTTATTCCACCTGTGGAGACACTCCAGAATCAAGCCTTGGGTTCTATTGGCTAGCTGACTGTGCAGATAGGACAAACCATGATTTGTAATCTTCCTTCACTGGTGCACTGCTCAAATACCAACACTCTTGTACTTGCTACTGTTGAAGATTTCACTCTGTAATACTAACCGCAGCAACTGCTCCTGTACTAGGTTCAACAGTGTCCTTCAAAAATTCATGTGTACCCTAAACCTCAGAATGGGATCTTATTTGGAAATAGAGTCTTTGTATATGCAATTACTTAAATAAAGGTAAGTTTATGCTGGATTAGAGTCAACCTATTAAGGACCTTATCAGAGGAGAGGACGCACAGAGACAGAGAAAACAATGTGACAACTGAGACAGAGACTGGAGTGACACTGCCGCAACCACTTTCTTGCTAGAAAGAGGAAAGAAAGGATTCTTCCCTAGTGTCTTTAGAGGGGAGACAGCTCTGCCAACACCTTAATTTTGAACTTCTAATTTCCAAAACTGTGAAAAAATTAATTTATGTTGTTTAAACCATTCAATTTTTTGTTTGTTTTACTTTCACTTACTTAATCTATTTATTCATACTACATAATTATTTACTTTTTCTTTTTATTAGAGATGTTCTCTCACAAGAATTTAAGCTTCAGGAAAGCAAGGATATTTGTGTGTGTGTATGTGAGCGTATATGTGTATGTGTATGTGTGTGTGTATGTGTGTATGTGGTTTATTTCTATGCTCTCAGTGCCTAGAATAGTGCCTGTCACATTAGATGCTTAATTAATGTTTATAAATAAATGGAAGGAAGGACAGATTACCTATATCAAAGCTCTTCATAGAACATTCAATTTCAGAAGATAATGGATAAATAAGGGGAAATATGGGACCCAATAATTTTATCCTCAGCTCATTCATATAAAAAAGCAATAGAAAAAGATTGTTAGATGTGAGTGATCTCAGAAAATATAACATGCATGACCATGTTTTGAAAACCTTCCTGATAACAAAATTTACCCAACTAAGATGTGGTTCACAGTAGAGAACTTAAGAATGTGGAAGCTGCTTTCTGAAAAGACTAATAAAGTAAACATTAATTCCTTTTTAATTATAGCTAAGGCAAAAAAGGAACTATTAATATGGCTTTAATTAAATTTGTAAAAAGGAATGTAAATGTTATAAATTATTAAGAAAAGCTATACAATAGAAAAAGCAATAAGTATTATAAATTTGGTCAGTAGTTCTAGAACATAATAGTAAAAATCAGAAGGGACAGATTGTCCCTGTGTTCCTAATCAGATTGTCCTGTGTTCCTAATTTTTCACTCTGGGAGACTAAATTTTGTTGCCAAACATCCTCTTATACACCACTGGTAGTAGTGAAAATTGGTTAAATCCTGTGAGAGGGCAATTTGGCAATATCCATAAACTGTTAAAATATATACGAAAATTGATTGCAAAAATTATTCTAGTTTTTCACACTGATGCTAAATGCCCTACCACACATACTTTGGATTCAAGTTTGCTGTGGCCAATGGAGTAGTAGCAAAAGACACAAGAGACTTGAAGAAACATTTACATGTTCCACCTCCTTTGCGTGACCCTCTGTCTCCCCATGAAAACATGCCCAGGATGGGCTTCCAGGAGAAATCCTGAGGCTTTCTAGGCCAGCCAACAGTTAGTCAACCCCCAAACATATGGGAGAACCTAGCTAAGATCAGCAGCAACACCTAGCCAACCCACAGCTTACTTACAGCAGACATGTGAATCAATCTAGTCAAGACTAAAAGAATCACTAAACTAATATGTCATCCTATGAATAATAATAAATGTTTGTCTTAAACTATTATATTATAGGAAAAAAACCTGATATATGAAATTACCCTGTGAGTTTATATTAAAGACACACTTGCCTTCTCCAAGAAGAGTTGTAACAATTTTTTTCTTATTGCAAACAATGCTATGGGGATACTTATTGTAGCATTTCTGCTCAAGGTAATATTTTACTGTGGCACTGTTTGCAATAAGAAAATAATTGGAAACTGCAGAAACAATCACCAACGAGGTATGGGTTAAAAATCTTTTAAGCTGAAAGCAACAAGTGTGACAATTAAAAGGCATAAATTAGATTTATATATTTTACATTATCACAACCTGTATTACTAAGTGATAAAAATGAGTTGCAAAATAATATATAGACCTTTATATTTTATAAATATGAATATGAAAAAATGTTTGCAAGTATGCACAAACTGTTAACAGTTATTACTTCAGAGGAGTGAAAAATAGAGTAAAAATGAGAATGACTTTCATTTTTTAGTATACTTAAGTACATTTTAAATTTACAATTATATGCAGTGATTTTGTCCTTTAAAAAATAGGAAGGACTTTTTTAAATATAAGGAAGACATTTTCTGTGAAACCATAAACTACTCAATATATACTTAATGTGCATAAAGTATGAGGTAGGAACATATCCGTTGGCATTCTTGCATTTGCATACCACTTCCCAAATGTGAACTCACTTCTCTGACTTTGCTAGGGCTGAGGAATCATCATTACAATATCTGTAAAACTGGATTTATTAAGTGCATCCATATTGTTTATGAGTCATAGAAAATATGTTCATTTTCCTATCTATGTTAAAGGCTGCTTGGAGGATTGATGGAGCATTGCTTAGAAAATGTTCTGGAATTCAGATGGAGCTGTGTTAGTATAAATCATTACTGGTTACCATATACTCATACATACTTAGGGGATAAAGATCAGAATTTACTTTAATGTACTTTGTCTTCTTCAATCTTTCTGTAGCAGCACATGGGCCAAAATCTCCTGAAAGTTAAGCAGGGAAGCTGGAGAAGAATTGCTCCTTTTCTTGTAGATGAAATATCGTGATATAGCAGGGGTTACCTGGCCAAGAAGGTAAGTCAGTCATCCAGTGCTTGCAGCAGGATTGAAAGCAATTAGGATGTTCAGAGCTGTATGTTAGGTGTTGCAGAAAGGAAGAAAAGATCTAATCCATAAAGGGGTCTTTGACCTTGGGTAATGGCAGTTGGCAGTTACACTGCTTCTCAGTTCCATCCTGTGCTGCCCCAGGTTTACTTCATGGTCACCCAAACTTTTTTTGCCATATCTTTTGTAACACTTCTACTTACTACTACGTATGATCATCTTTTGGTAAATATAAATTCTGGTTAGGAGAACTAAGACAGACAGGGGAACTGTCTGCACACTGTGATTAGCCATGCCTCAATTCAGAGCTCCATGCTGCTAGCTCCTGTATTCCCCTGAGCTCCCGGGGAGGAAACAGGAAAAGGGAGGAGAACTCACCTGTCCAATTACAACCTACTCTGCAGTACAAAGTACTGCAAATTCCACACGGTGTATCTCTGTGACTGAAGGAGCACTTGTAAAATCTGAGACATCCTAGTTTTTGATTTGGTATCCAAAACAAACCTAAACTTTTAATTAAATATTGTTCTTTTTGCTTCCTGTTTCCAAATGAATAGTTACAACAGCAAACTTACTGGCTGAAAAGTTGTTTCCTACATTTGCACACTTTGAAGCACATCAGACAGTGGTGTGTTTGGATGTGGGTCTTGTTGAGCTTGGTTAGTGAGTTATTATTGGTTGGGATTGCAGTGGTCCTGCCAATGGAAGAGAAGTAGGTGTGCCAAGTACTGTCATGTTCACCTCCACCTTTCACACAGGCATATTTAGCCCTCAGTTGGTAAGTGAACATTTTAACAAGGATTTAAGAGGTCCTAGAGTCTGTGTAAAAGACAAAAGTCCAAAAATGAAGCAGAAGGAATCCAGCTTCTTATTTAGGTCTAACATGGGAAGCTTCTGGATTTGATAGTGGGTGCACTGAAATTTGCATCCCAAGTCATAGCCCTTGCTCTGCACTAACTTCTGGTATGATGGTTTTTCAAGTTACTTAACGTCTCAGGGCCGCAACTTACTTATTTGAAAAATGAATTCTAGAATCACAGAGTTGGATATAATCTTTTTTTTTTTTTTTTAAGACGGAGTCTCGCTCTGTCGCCCAGGCTGGAGTGCAGTGGCGAGATCCTGACTCACTGCAAGCTCCGCCTCCTGGGTTCACGCCATTCTCCTGCCTCAGCGTCCTGAGTAGCTGGGACTACAGGTGCCCACCACAACTCCCGGCTATTTTTTGTATTTTTAGTAGAGATGGGGTTTTACCGTATTAGACAGGATGGTCTCGATCTGCTGACCTCGTGATCCGTCCGTCTCGGCCTCCCAAACTGCTGGGATTACAGGCGTGAGCCACCATACCTGGCCTGGATGTAATCTTAAGGGCCAATTAGTCAAACCTTCTTTCCAGAGGTATTCTGCATGATCTCAAATGTGTCTCTAAACTATAGCTTCCTGAAATTCCATTATTCTTGTAGGAACACAAAGGAGAACAAAGAAAATTCAAGGGACTAAATTCCCTCTCCACCTCAACCACCAGCATTGATACTACATCACTTACGTACTGCATCAAGCCGTCCTCAGAGGTGAGGATGGTGCTGTCAAGACTAGAAGCATGTTTCCCTCTCTCCATTGTGAGATGGTACATAGAGAGGAGAAAAGTGTCAGAAGGTTAGTAGACAGCAGGTGTCACCATACTGCTCTACACACAAACTGTTAGGCCTAGATCTTGCTTTCTCCTTCTTGCTTTAAGCGTTTATCTAGTTTCCCAAATCCTGCTGCTTTTGCATCAATGGCAGGAAAATATTAGCCATGATAACCCTTCAAACACCCTTATAAGGCTGTGAATTGAATGTACCAAGGGAGGTACCTGATAAGGGACAACTCCGATAAAATTAAGTAAAAATATTAAGAATATTGATGATCTTGAGCCAAGAAAATGCAAGGGAAACAATGGAAAAATACTTTTAAATAATGAAAACAAAAATAAAATAAGGGCTGGTCTATGCACTACTTCGTCTCATCACATCTGTAAAATAATACCATCAGAATAGTGTTCAAAAGTCTCTGTAATCAAGGATGTCTCCTGCTGGTGAGAATGCAAAGTAATGTGAAAGACTTTTGATCCTCTAGTAATATACAAGTGTATAATTTTTTTTGAGATAGGGTCTTGCTTCGTTGTCTAAGCATCTTGCTTTGTTGTCTAAGCTGGAATGCAGTGGCTGATATTGACTCACTGCAGTCTCAGACTCCCAGGCTCAAGCAGTCATCCTGCCTCAGCCTCCCAAGTAGCTGGCACTATAGGCATCCACTACCATGCCTAGCTAATTTTTGTATTTTTTGTAGAGACAGAGTTTTGCCATGTTGTCCAGGCTGGTCTTGAATTCCTGGGCTCAAGTGATCCACCTGCCTTGTTCTGCCAAAGTGCTGGGATTACAAGCATGAGCCACCACACTCAGCCTACATTTTTCAATATGCATGAAATTATATAGTTTGGATGTGCTCATTTTACTATATTAAGGTATATTTCAATAAAAAAACCAGTAGGCATGAAAATATAATATTCTTTCATTTTTGTCTTCATCTGTAGTATCAAGTTAAAAAGCAGGTTATTCAGTAAAAGGAATTTCAATGTTCTTCTCCAGTGCCAATTAACCAATCTCCTCAGATAGAAATATCTTCAGATGGTGCTAATGCAAATCTCAATTTAAAATCATTTTAGAAGACTGAGACCATGTCCACAAATGCTTCAGAATGGGAGGTGCCAAGACTTTCAATCACACACAACCCTGGCACTTATTTTGTTGTGTTATCATCCAGTCTTTCTGCACCTAAGCTTCCTTCATAAAAGACAATCCAGCATCATGGTTAAAACACAGACTTTCTACCACTACTACTTACTTACATTCTTGGTGACAGTGGGCAATTTAGCAGACTTCTCTGTGTTTTAGTTTCCTCAACTTTAAAATGGGCACTGTTATAGGTATAATTGTATCCCACAAAAAGATGTTGAAGTCCTAATCTCCAATACATGTGAATATGACCTTATTTAGAAATAGAGTCTTTACAGACGATCAATTTAAGATGAGGTCATTAGGGCAGGTCCTAATCCAATATGACTAGTGTCCTTATAAAAGGGGAAATTTGAACTCCAGGGACAGAAACATATCAAGGAGAGACAATATGACATAGGAACCAAACCTTCAAATCAAGGAACATCTAAGGCTACCAGAAGCTAGAAGAGAGGTCCAGAATGTGCCACAGAGCCCTCAGAAGGAATCAACTCTGCTAACACCTTGACTTTGGACTTCTAGCCTCCAGAACTGTGAGGCAATAAATTTCTGTTCTTTAAGCCACCCAGTTGTTGGTACTTTATTATGGCAGCCCTAGGAAATTAACATAGGGAACGATAAGGTTTGGCTGTGTCCCCACCCAAATCTCATCTTGAATTATAGCTCCCATAATTCCCACATCTTGTGGGAGGGACCCAGTAGGAGAAAATTGACTCATGGGGGCAGTTTCCCCCATACTGTTCTCATGGAAGTGAGTAAGTCTCACAAGGTATGACGGTTTCATAAGGGGAAACCCCTTTTGCTTAGCTGTGATTCTCTCTTGCCGCCTCCATGTGAGAAGTGCCTTTCGCCTTCCACCATGATTGTAAGGTCTCCCCAGCCACCTGGAACTGAGTCTATTAAACATCTTTTTCTTCCCAGTCTCAGGTATGTCTTTATCAGCAGCATGAAAATGGACATGGACCAATGATAGCATCTACCTCATGGACTTTTTATGAGAATTGAATGATTTAATAAATGCAAAAGACTAAGAACATTGCCTCCTCTATTGTAAACTCTCAATAAATACTAGTATCAATTTCCATTGAATCCTAATCGGTGTAACTGTAATGTTACATTCATGAATAAGACAAAGGCTGGGACCAACAAAATAAGGCAATTCACTCAGACCTCTTCATTATCTTCCCAATTGTCATCCTTTGCACCTACTTCTGTAGTTAAGAGAGTCTTCTCAGCTTTTTCTTAATGAGACAATTCACTCAGACCTCTTCATTGTCTTCCCAGTTGTCATCCTTCGCGCCTAGTTCTGTAGTTAAGAGAGTCTTCTCAGCTTTTTCTTAAATCATGTCTTTTCCTCCAGTATGGCAAACTTATATGTTTCCCCCACTTGAAAATGTTTCCTCTTTTTTCCCACTGTCCAATACCCCCATTAACCCAACCATCTCTCACATACATATGAATTTTAGAACCCAAACCTCTCAGATCTCACCCTATTTACAAATCAAACTTTATCAGAAAGATCCAAAACACTTCCCCCGAAAGCATTTTTAATCATGAATAAAGTGTTATCACTTTCAAGGACAGTATAATTTGAATGGACATCAAAGTCTTAAGATCAAGAATACACTCTACTATCAAAGGATTTTAACCATAAGCTAGTGGTTAATACAGTTTTAGAGGGAAGAGGGTAAGGAAAGCAGATATTGTCTTTCCTCTTTCTTAAACTTTTCCCAGGTCTAAATCTACCTTCTATCAATTTTGCTACTTTGGTAATCAAACTCTTGGCATAAATTCTACCAAAGCACACTTTGGTCTTTAACTTTCATAGTAGAAGGGATAGAACAAGTATCTCTCACCTAATAGAAATACACTTAATGGAATTTAAAATCAAAGAATGTGATTGAGCCACCAATTATTTAAATACCAACTTGAGTATACTGAATGTAAACTTCCAGTGCTGCCATGTGGACTCTGCCATCTTGTCCCTACTGCAGGTCCCTTACCTATCAATAACTTAGAAATAACCAAACTCTTAACAATCAGAGCTTTGCAAATCTTAAATAAAAACTGTTTTACAAACACCCCAAAAGATATTATAATTCAAGAAAACTGAAAATCGTTTTATAGAATGTATAACCCTCATGGTCCCAGCAGAAAACAGGTGGCATGCTACAATTGGGCAATTTAAGGAGGATTTCATTAAAGATGTGGGCAAGATATATGGGAAACACGAAGGATGTTGCAGAACCAGGGGTTAGTAACTATGAAGTGCTTCTGCCACGTGTAGCCTGAGGGGCAAGGTAAGGGAATGGTTATCAGAACCCACATGGAGAGAATTGTGTAGACAGAGTTCCCTTACAGACACTATGACCTTCAGTCAGGATGCAACAAGCTCCTGGAAACTCCAAAGGTAAGATAAACATCCTGACCTCTGTCTCCTCCCTAGTCACTATGAAGTATATCCCATAGGCTAATCTCAACTGGAACCCAGAAGGCTAGAAATCATATTGATGTGATGTCCCTAAAGGTCAGCCTCCAGGAATACAGAGCATATGAAGAATGAGGATAGTGGGTCAAATGAAAGGAATGTAGCAAAACATGTAAACTCGAGTAAGTATTTGATCTCTTTGAGCCTACATTTTTCAATGTTTGGATTCCAACAGCCAGCCCAGTGCTGACACAGTCAGCAAGTTCTTGTTGAGGGGGATTGTGTCCATAAAATAATGTATGTAAAATAGACAAGCTCTATAGCTCCTTTCAACTATGGCCTTCTCTGATTACTATTTTGTTGATTGTCATCAAATATTATTCAACAATCATGCCTTGACCATAATGAAGAAGACTTCATCAGTGCTGAGGATGAATTTCACATCCCAGTTTTTAACTCTATGCTCTGCTATCTCTTCCATCTAAAAACACAAAAACTAATTGTTCAGGTATTACACAATGAGATGTCTAAAGAGAAGAAAGACTAAAATATTTAGGTGAGGACATGAATGGAGGACAGCAAGGGAGAAAAATCGCTTTGATTGTAAAGTTAGGCACACTGAGGATATATGAAGGTCATAAAAGTTTAACCTACGATATACCATAATAATGAGAGATGGGAATAACTTCTGGAAATATTCCTTTAATTTTTCAGTTCTTTATTTCAGTAAACTTTTGTGTACTGCTCTTGGTAATCAAAATGGTACTTACAGTAGATGCTCTCAACTGTTTATTAAATTGAAAATCATTGCAAACATTTTATCAGAAATACATGATTTTGCATATAGCTATATAACTTGAAAGTTTTCTACTTATTATATTTTCCCTCAATGTTTAACTTAGACATTTTCAATATCTCCCTTAATAAGAGATTGTATTTTTCTGGCAATAATTTCATTTCTTAGCAATTGTTACAAATGTATGTACAAACTGAATTGCCTAGTGTTGTTACAGAAAGTAAGCCAACAAGAGCCCTGTACTTCCTTCCAGAGAGTTATTTCAAAATAGCTTTCTCCTCCTTAAACTCCTTCATTGGTAAAGAAACATCACAAAATGTTTTGAGTCATCCTATCCATTTTTCAACCAGGTCTCCAGTGCTGTAAATTGCGGGTACTTGCTAATTTGCCCCTGAAAATTTATTCATGAGATATTTTTCCTGAATTCACCCCATTTGATCTTGTCCTTTTTTTCCTCAACAAGCCAAATCCATCTGTTCTCTTAAAGTGCTTCTACCTGTTAAGTGTTTGCATTTTGGGGAAATTCCTCCCTTAAAACTCCTTCAATTATTAATACATCTATGACTACTTTTCTGCTTTTTTGTTCCCCTTTCCTACTCTTCATTCTGCTTATTTTTTATTCTTTAAATAAACTTTCCCTCTGCAAGTCCTCAAGGCAGTACTCAATAACATGAAGGGTATATAATTAATTGGTAGGACTGTCAGAATTTAACAAATTTCTTCCAGTATTTTCTTCCATAGAATACTCTTCTCTTCCTCACTCTTTAAACTCTTGTTCCCAGGAACTCCCTTCTGATGGGAAAATGATGTTCCAAGAACCTAAAATGACTTTCTCTGGTTCTCACTGCTATTTCAGTTGCACAGCTGGGATTAGATCCCTGGAGCTCTGATTTACAATTAGGCAATTTAACCTCAATTCTATCCCTTGTAGTAAACAGCAAACAAGACCCATATTTCACTTAAATATTCTAATCTGAAAAGAATAACATGCCTGATATTCTTTCCTTGAAACACTTGGTTATAAAAACATGGAAAGGATTTTCTATTCTGAGTGAGTGTGTCAGCAGCTCTGAGATGAGAGCTGATAAATTGTCCTTTGAAATCATTAAAAATGCTGTTAAAAAGGTATGTTTGACATCTTAATAGGAAAATGACAAAATAAAATGTCATATTCCTGCTTGTCTACCTAAGGCTCTGTATGGCACACTCTAAATGATGGTGACTAACACCTGCTGTCAGGCATTACCTTCATATGCTACAAAAATAACTTCTCTAAATATTCTTAAGAAAGTCAGAAGTGTGTGTCAGCCATCTGTCTGCCTTAATTGGTTTTTCATTAGAATCCTACCATTTCTTTGAGTTGTTATTCAATTTTGTCCCTCTATTTCCTTAAACTGACCTTTGGGTAGGTTGGGAGGGCCAGCCATGGGAACACATCTAGTGCACTGGTAGCATTTGCAGCCAGGCCCAAAGTGAATGCCCCTTTCATGTGCACATTCAGGGTCCCTGTGTGGAGCCTTGCACACTTTGTGTTTCTCCAGAGTTTTGCAAAAGAATCAGCAAGGGTCAGATTCAACCAGCACCTCCTGGCTAATCAAGCATCAGACCCCCTGTTAGGTGTTTCCCATGAGATGCCATCACACTCACCATAAATGGAAAGAGGAGGTTGAGCAGCAGCAAACTCTTAAGCCTCATATCCAAGGGAGTTGAAACAGCAATCCATAGGAAGTATCACCTGGCTGTGCAAATAGAAGGTCTATTTCTCATTTCTGGTCCTGGCTTGCAAAAGTACTTTCAAACCTCTGCATCCTTAATGCAGAAAAGATCAAAGATAGTCTGGTTCAAAAGATCCCTGATAATCTGAAAAGTGAAAACAGACTTAAGAGAAGTAATGAAGTTAGTAATCGAGAACTTAAAACTATCCACATTTGATATAGGACTCCTAAAGTAGAACCGTATCACGTGCTACAGGAACAGTGTGAAACAGTGCAAGGATTCACAACAGCTAAAAAGTAGATCCTTAGCCATACTGCCAAAGGATGTGTCATCACCAGTTTCCCACTATTGTGGGAAGTCAGGGACCCCGAATGGAGAGACTTGTTGAAGCCGTGAGAGAAGAACATAAATTGTGAAGATTTCATGGACATTTATTAGTTCCCCAAATTAATACTTTTATAATTTTTTACACCTGTCTTTATTGCAGTCTCTGAACATAAATTGTGAAGATTTGATGGACATTTATCTCTTCCCCAATCAATACTTTTATAATTTCCTATGCCTGTTTTTACTTTAATCTCTTAATCCCATCATCTTCATAAGCTGAGGATGTATGTCGCCTCAGGACCCTGTGATGATTGCGTTAACTGCACAAATTGTTCATAAAGCATGTGTGCTTAAACAATATGAAATCTGGTCACCTTGAAAAAAGAACAGGATAACAGCGATGTTCAGGGAACAAGGGAGATAACCACTGGGCCTGACTGCCTGAGGGGCCGGGCAGGACAGAGCCATATTTCTCTTATTACTGAAAACAAGTAAGATAAATATCACTGAATTCTTTCCCCAGTGAGGAATACTAACAATTAACAGCCCTGGGAAAAGAATGCATTCCCGGTGGGGGGAGTCTCTAAAATGGCCGCCCTGGAGGTGTCTGCCTTATGCAGTTGCAGATAAGGGATGAAACATGCCCTGGCCTCTTGCAGCAACCCCATGTTTGCTAGGATTAGGAAATTCCACTCTGGTGAATTCTCATCCAACTGGTTCTCTGCTCTTGAACCCTGTTAAGATGTTTATCAATGACAATGCGTGCACAGCGGAACATGCAACTTCATTAGTAATTCTAGTTTCACCCTGACCTTGTGATCTCGCCCTGACCTTCTGTCTTGTGATCTTTTATTGCCCTCTGAAGATGTGATCTCTGTGACCCACACCCTACTCATAGACTCCCTTCCCTTTGAAAATCACTAATAAAAACTTGCTGGTTTTGCGGCTCAGGGGGCATCACAGAACCTGCCAACATGTGATGTCTCCCCCGGACACCCAGCTTTAAAATTTCTCTCTTTTGTTCTCTTTCCCTTTATTTCTCAGAGCAGCCGATGCTTAGGGAAAATAAAAAAGAACCTATGTTGAAATATTGGGGGCTGGTTCCCCCGATATCCTACTGAAGAGGAATAAGAAACTGATATCCCAACCCATTGTGTTTCCTTTGTAATTTGGTCTATATAAGCATACATAGTTCTCTTGAAAGGTTGATATTCCAACGTTCTCAATAAATCCTTCAGTGGTCCTTGTTAAGTTAATTATAAAAGATCCTCTTAGTATTGTTACAAAGAGATACTTGGTATTGGAAGAACTAACCTGAATATCTTACCCAAGTATTAGACATAAAATTCAGGGGACCAGTGTGGACCATTCCAGGCCAACAGCCTCAAAACTGTCTAGATGCTACACATTTATGCCACTGTACTGAAGGAAATCAGGGATAGAACCAGGTTACTTTTGTCTAAACAATGTTTCTTCTCTAGTATCAAAGAGAGGAAAAAATCAGCACATCTCTCATTGCATGGCTCTCCCTGGCTAAGACACTGTGGTAAGATGGGATAATTAAAAATGGAGAGAGGGAAAGAAAGGGAGAGGGAGGTTGAAGGGATCTAAAAGTAAGCAGTCTGGTTTATGAGCAATATTTAAAGATAATGAGAGGGATGAAAAGAGAGATGAGAGGCATTTTATGCTTTTAAGTGTTTGAATTTAAAGAAAAGATATTTAAGTAATAAATACATGATGGAGTATAATCCAAACCTAAGAGACTGCAACGTTCTGGGAGAATTCACCCTCATAAATGAATACATATTACATTTTAAAGTGTCTTACCAAAGCCTACAGACTAATATATTACAAGTTAAATGTGCAATTGTATGAATTGCAAAATAGCCATAAATAGGAGAAATGGATTTTGACTTAAGTTTTAATGGCAGTGGGGGGGATTTATCTATCCTAACGCATCAAATACCCTTTTCCTTTTGCATTATACAAAGAACAGATTACATCCATTTGCTGAAAAGCAATGGCAGTATCAAAAGTCAGAAGGACTGCATTCCAAAAACTCTACTACCTATTAGCTTTTAGCATTGGACAGGTAATTTATCATTTGTAAATAAAAATATCTACTTTCTAGGAAGAATTAAAGCAGATAATACATGAGATGGCTGAAGAATTAAAGCAGATAATATATGAGATGGCTCATGACACCATGCCCAAACAAGGTAGTTCAATACTTGTTTTTCCTTTTCATTTTAATCTCAGAAATTCTTAAAAGAGAGAGAGAGACTAATCAAGGAGTGAGCAGTGCCTTATATGTCTATAAACTTCAATTTACCAGTTACTTCCTGGGCTCTCAGGAAGTGCCATGCTGTGGGACTCTAGTGACTAAAGAGTAATGTTAAGTGTAACAAATATGACCCTCTTACTAGCTTGGGTTACAAATATGGTTGGCTTGATCCCATATACCCACATTGGCAGGATGCCCAGTAACTCCCTCTGGCGAATTCTCCTCAGTGCCAACCTAAATTGCACAAACATCCTAGAGACTTATTGATTTCAAAAGTGGTTAGGCAAGCTTCTAAGCCAAGAAAAACACTGAAATGCCTGATCAAATCACTGATAACTATTGATCAATGGTCCTACACAACCCAAAGGATGGGCATCATTTTTGGTAGTTATGCCAATGCTGCCAGACTTCTGCACAGCCCATCACACCTACACCCCAAGGTTACAGTCCTCTCTCATACATGAACAGAAGCCAGTGTTTCTCAAAATACAACACCATGCCGAGGAGGATTGGATTCATAAGCACCCTGTGTGTGCTGCAAGAAGTCCTTCTCTCAACCAACAGAACCCCTGGGCTATCTTCTATTTCAGAGATCAAAGGTTTATAGCAAAGTCAACAAACAACTAAGTTGGTAGGCCAATTCTGGCTCACTGTGTGTTTCTTTATGACCATGAGCTTAGAATGATTTTTACATTTCTTAAATATCAAAAGAAGAATATTTTGTGACGTGTGAAAATTATATGAATTTCGGTGTCCGTAAATAATGCCATATTGGAATACAGTAATGCTTATTTACTTCAGAATTGTTTACAGCAGGTTTGGTGCTACAACAGCAAAGTTGGGTTTTGAGTTATTGTGACAGAGATCATATGGTCCACAAGTCTAAAACATTTACTACCTGGCTCTTTAAAGAAAACATTTGCTGACCTCCAGGTTAGATACTTAGTCCCTTGCCTTTCTAAAGACCCCTAGACCCCTTATTCAAACTAGCTCATCACTGTCTCCTGACAGTTCTGCAAACCTAGGGAAGACAGAGATTTTGATAGGCATCAACATCACAGAACTAGGAGTGTTACACTCTTTGCCCAAGACAGCCAAAGCAATCTACCTCACATTTGCAGAACAAAGAGAGTCAGTAGCAGGGACTATAGAAGTGTTTCAAGGGTGCTTACAGTCTCTGCCTACCTAAAGAAGCAGACAGCAGCTTCCTTGAAAAAAAAGAAATGTTTTAAGTGTTCCCTTGTATTAGATCCCTGCCACTTCTCATATCCAAACATGAAATATGAATTACATGTAGACTAATGATACTAGAAAGGGCCCTGAGCCTACCCAAAGAGAAAAGCTGGGCTAGCCAGCAGGAAATCCTTAAAGATCCTTTAGTTTAATATAATCCTAAGTTTAAAAAAATGATTAAAAAAAAATTATGCCCATCATAAAGTTTATCACTAAGTCCTGCTGCTGATGCTCAGTAAATCTCAATTGAATTCGGGAGGTCTCATTCATTCATTCCTTCAGCAAATGTATTTGAGAAACTACTCATGTCAGACACTTTACTAAATCCTGAGGCTCTAGCAGTTACTCACACAGATTAAGCAGCAGAAGAAATCACTGCTCTCAGAGCTCATGTTTAAGTTGAAGAGCACAGACAATTTTATATATAATATATAAATTATATATATGTGTGTGTATATAAATGTGCATATATATATTTAATAAAATATAAAATATGTTAAATGGTGACCAGTGCTGAGAAGAATAATAAAGGAAGAAAGGGGAAGAGGAGCGAGAGGAGTGGGTGCAGCTTTAGAGTGAGAAACCCATATCTGAATAAGGGCATGAAGTGGGGCAGGGATGAACGGAGAGGATGCCTCAAGAGGAAGCATTCCAGGCAGAGGAAAGAGCAAGGGTAGAGACCAGGGCAGAAGCTTGCCTGGTGGGAATCTTCTAGTGGAAATGTGTGTTCCTGTTCTATAAACAGCAGAGGCCAATGCAGCTAGAGCAGAGCCAGGGAGGTGTAGAATCAGTGTATGATCTTAGAGAGTTGGGATGCAGGAAGTAGGAGAGAGAACAGGTCAGTCCCTGTGAACCACTGGAGGATTTTAGAAAAAAAAAAAGTAGGGACATGATGTGAATTATATTTAACAGGATCTTTCTGGCTGCAGCCGACTTTGAGAGGACCAAGGGTGAAAGCAAAAAGATCAACTGGGAGACTCCTGAAATAATCTAGACAATGCCTGAGGGTGGCTTAGACCAAAGTAGAAGCGGTGAAAATAACTCAAAGTAGTTGAATTGTGGACAGATTTCAAAGGTAAAATGGATAAGATTTGCTAACATGTTAAGTGTAGTACGAGTGAAAGAGAGAATTCAAAGATGATTCTAAGATTTTTTTGCCCGAACAACTGGGAGAATGGAATTCCCAGGGAATGAGATGGAAGAAACTTGAGGTTTGGGGTAACACTGACTTTAATTTTGGACATAATAAATTTGAAAGGTCTATTAGCCACCTGTGAAGAAATGTTAAATACACAGCTACATATACAAACCTGTGGTTCTGAGAATAGTTCCATCCTGAGGGTATACATTTGGGAGTCAACTACATGGAGGTGGCATGAAATTCTTGAGATCAGAAGAGATTATCCAGGGAGTGAGCACAGATAGAGAAAGGAGAGGCCACAGGTCTGTGTTCCAGTTTTCTGGCAGAACACAGTGCAGTGTTAACCATTGCCATACCTCACCAATGAAACTAAACCACACTTACCCAACAGCCCCAATTATTTGGAAAATTCTTGAAATAAAGAAAGGAGTAGAGCAGCCCAAGGAGCTGTTAATGTGTCTTAAAATTTATTCACTGTAACTCCCAGCAAAGTTCCATAGGACATCACCCAGGGCTGGTTGCAGCCTTTCAGATGCATGTGCAATGACAGAAGCAAAATGCGACTGACAAAAGTAAATCAGACACAGCTTAAATAACCATGAAGGCTAAAGTTTTGACTCCCTGGTGCTTAGCCCATTTCTCTTTCTGATAAATAACTCTACCACCTTACTGTTGAGGTAGCAAATAGTTGTAACCCCATCTGGGCTAGCCTGAATCGTGGGTCTGTTAGGGTTCCTTAAAACTACTATTTTGTTCAGGTTGTGTTTAGGAGAAGGACTGAGCACTCAGTGGGAAAAGTTGCTAGAGGCAATGCTCAGCTTCTCCTCAACTATCCAAGCAAATCTGCGCCAGCACCAAGCTCGCACACTCCACTCAAGACCACCAGCACTCTGCAGGAAACCCTCTTCCCCAAAGGTGGCTCAGTGACCACTTAATGCTATTTCAGCATGACCCTTACATATGATGACCATGCGATTAAGTGTCCAACCTGAGATACTTTCTAGTGTCAAAGGGGGTGCTATTACAACAGGTATCAACTGGGACTGTGTAGACAGAGAAGGATTCGTGGTCCTACCAATTCACACCCTCACTTACTCTACTCCAATTCCAGGAAGCTTATGAAAGACCTTCTCCCCAAAACATAAAATACTCCCTGAGATGACTTCTGGTAAAAACAACGTTGTCAGAAATAGTTTAGCATGTCTTACAGATGTGAGGTCCTATACAAATTACTGACCAGCCATTCTTTCATCTATCTCTGCCTATCTTTTATGGAGCACCTGTTCTGTCCCAGGAACAAGGGACACAGATTTATAGAAGGGAATCAGTATTGGTTAAGTTCATGTTTAAGAATGTTAACTCACTAAATTCTCACAAAACCAGTGAGAAGTTAACCCTCCTTGAGCAGTGAATTCATGAATGCTTAGGGAGGTTATGGAATGTGGCTAAAGTCACGCAGCTAGCAGGTGACAGCAGCAGGATTTTATTTCATCACTGGCTGATAAGCCTGTTCCTCTTTCCTTGTGCTACACTGAGAGGAAAGATGGTGAAAGACTCATGAAGGACATGAAAGGAGCTCATGAAAAATGAAGAAAGACTCTTGAAAGATAGAAGGAGTTCATGTCCCACAAGATGGCTCAGGCTTTGGCACAGTGTTTCATGGCACTTTGGGAGGCTGAGGCAGAAAGACTGCTTGAGGCCAAGAGTTCAAGACCAGCCCGGACAGTAAAGCAGAACCATCTCTACAAAAAGAATTAAAAAAAAATAAGTTGGTTGAGGCCACGTGAGAGACTACCATACTTCCTCTTTCTTATTTCCATAACAAAT
Source organism: Mandrillus leucophaeus (assembly GCF_000951045.1). NCBI lineage: Eukaryota > Metazoa > Chordata > Mammalia > Primates > Cercopithecidae > Mandrillus > Mandrillus leucophaeus. The sequence goes on along the minus strand of NW_012109964.1, from coordinate 799,882 downwards.
CATTTCAACAAACAATCAGATTAAGAAAACTGCTGTGAAAATTTATCATGTGACCCCTTCCCCACCACCCCACTAAAAATACAGGAACCCCTCCCGGTGTCTCCTAAAATATTCACTGAGGAATCTTTCAGATGGCACCATAGGCAACTTGATCTGCAAAGAGAAACCCACAGTCACTAACACCACCTTCTAACAGTCAGTAGTTTCTTCACTAATTATGAATTTACTCTCCCCACCACAGATTTATTATTAGTCCTAAGGTTTCATCATCACCCAGCATTTGCCAGTGCTGCCCTAAGGCAGCTGGCCATCAGAGCCATGTGGGAGCATCACTGCTCAGGCTTCACTGCCAGAAAGGCTGACACCAGAGTTCTGCATTGCACCAGGGAATCAATATTTTTAACAGGTTCTCAAAGGGATTCTGATGCAGTCAGACCACAAACACTTGGCTTTTGGAAATCAAGAAGTACCATCAGAGAGAAAGTTTGTATGACAAAAAATATATTGCAAGTGTGGTTCTTGCTATTTCTGCCAAACTGCCATTTTCTCCAAAGTACTTCTTTCTGGTAATGAAGGATGACAGCTAAACCCAATTAAAACTTTCTGTGATGCTACTGGAGCCCAGTGTGATGGTTAATTTTATGTATCAACTTGCCTGGGCTGAGGGATGTCCAGGTGGCTGGTGAGATATTATTTCCAGGTTTGTCCGTGAGAATGTTTCTAGAAGAGATTAGCATGTGAATCAGTAGACTGCATAGATTCCCTCACTAATGCAGGTGAGCATCATTCAATCTCCTGGGAGATTGAATAAAACATAAATGCAGAGGAAGGGCAAATGTGCTCTTTGTTTGAGCTAAGACATTCCCCTTCCTCTGCCCTCAGACATTGGCACTCCTGGCTCTCAGGCCTTTGAACTCAGACTGAATTATACCACCAGCTTTCCTAGTTATCTGGCTTACACACAACAGATTGTGAACTTGTTGGCCCCTATAATATCATAAGCAATTTATATAATAAATATCTGTATCAATACAGATATAGATAGTTTTATTTCTCTAGAAAACCTTAACTAATACATCCATTGATATTAAAATCATTATCAACCTGATATATATTGGTAAATTAGAGTATGTCCCATCATATTATAGCATAATGATAAAGTCCTAACACATTTATTTTTACTCTGGCAATTTGGGGTCTAGATAGCCTTCTCACAACTCGATGTAGGACATAATTTAGATTCTTGTATGCAGATAAGCCCTTATCACCTTTTCAAAAAGTATTCTTTACAGCATTAAGTAACAGATGACCTAAATATTTTTAAAGTTTATAATTTACCTTTAAATCTGTACTTTGTACATTAAAAAGTTCAGGGATTATAAAGGCCCTGGAATTAACACAACAAAAAACAAATATATTTTCAGTATAGGAAACAATCTCTTGATTATGATTAAAAGCAACCTTATTTTTATCTCTCACCGTTTGGTTGCACCTTGAATTCCTTGGGATCTTTAAAGACGTTAATGCCTAGAGCCTACCCTCAATGGTTCTGATTTATTTGGACTGTAGCATAGCCTGGGCATTGGGATTTTTGAAAGTTTCCCGGGTGACATTAATACACAGCCAAGACTGAGAAGTGTGCTTTGCACACGATGGAGTGGGAGTACTCTGCAACTGAACCAAGGCTTGGGCAAGTCCCTAACTTCCCAGCAACTCTCAGAGGATGCAACCTGCTGCTCACCTGTGTAAAGCACAGTCTCAATGAGGAAGTTTGACAGTCCAGCTCCTTGGAGAAACCCAGCCTCTAAATTTCTCTGTTTACCTTTGTCTCTAATGTCCTCTCTAGCTCACATGGCTCGGGTGGTGGAGGGTTGGCCAGTGAGCCCAGTCCTCCTGCTCTCTGCTCTCTCTGCTCATCTGCTCCCACAATACATCAGTATTCTGCTTTGTGAAGGCTGGGCTAGGAGGTAAAGAGGTGTGCATAAGGAGAGAGAAAGAGTTAGCACAGTTACTTGGCTGGGAAGTTTCTTTGGACTTTCGGGGCCTACCAGATGGTTAAAGCTGAAGTCCCGGCTGAGTAGACAGATGTTAAGCTATTCCTTTCCTAAATGAGGCTCTTTCACGGTCTCTTCAGAGATTTCTTTGTTGGGACATCCCTCACCTGCAGTTTCCTTGGTTGCAACTCCTTTCCTGGCTACTTTGCATGTCCATACTAGCAGTCCATACAGACCTCTTTTTTCTGTGGTTTCTTTTCCTCCCTGTTGGTCCCCAGGTAAAATCTCTTCCCCCTGGTACACATCTGGTACAGCGAAACACTGGCACAGCCCTTAGAGCATGCTCTCAGGGCTCTACCTCAGGAACACTTAGCCCTTTCATTGTTCTTCCCGGTTCCTGGCCCTAATCAGACTCAGTGCATTCTGTTAGATTTATCAGGCTTCACAAATCAAGGGCACATTTCAGAGCCCTCTGGGACATCTACTTGAACTCACTTCACTTTCTCAGGTTGGTGTGTTTAGAGTCAAAATGAAGCCAGTGGGCTGCGAGGTGAGGGTTGGGGCAGGAAGAACAAGAGAGCCTAGTTGGATATGATGTCTTTGGGGAAGAGGTCAGAGTGTAAAGGGGCCTAATAAGCCAAGGTACCTGCAGGGGGTGCCCACTAGAAGGCTTTCAGCAGAATGCGATGGGATTTAATTATGGTTCAAAGAATAGTGTGGACAGTAGGCAGACAAGAGGAGAATCAGATATGAGGCATCGTAGATAAGACCTGCTCTTATGGCCCCTGCTGATGGCTAGGGCATTTCCCCTGAACCTCTTCTACAGGTCAAGAAGACACTTTGCTCCTTCCTTTATCCTTAACTCTCTGCCCAAACCTGAGAAAAATATGTCAGAGGCCCATTGCAGTTTAGAATGTCCTTATGCTAATCCCAAGATTCTCATTTAGGAACAAGTCCATAATGGTTTCACTGGAATGAAGCAAAGGCAACTGTACAAATATAATCAGCCCACTGAAGGTTTTGGTCTGCAACATAAGAGTTTCTTCTGTTTAGCACCATCAAACAGTCTGGTCGATACGCTCACACATATCAATACCCTTAAGAAGTTACCTTCTCCCTTTTTGGAGGGCAATTTGACCACATCTGTTAAAACTTTAAATGCTCATAAAATTTGACCTTGCAATTTTACATCTGGCATCCATCCTACAGAAACACTGAAGTCTGTGCACGGAGTTATATACACAACAACATTCATTTTGCATTATTTGTAATAATGAAAATTGGAAACCTAAATGTTTCATCAGTATAATGGTTAATTAACTCATGGTAATCCATATTACATATAGTTATGCAAAAGAAGACCAATTTGAACTCATGGAAACAGTGACAAGATTTATGGTTAAGTGGGGAAAAACTAGTTTCAGGATAATGTGTATGGCAAGATCCCACTCTTGGAGAGAAAAAAAGATATATGTGTGCAGTGTATGCACCTATGTCTGTAAATGCCCACAACAGAGTCATCAAACTATTAACAGCAGTGGCCTTTGAGAAAGGGAGTGTGAGTGGAAAGAAGACGCAAAAAAGAGACTACAGATTGCTCAGCAGTTCATAGTGTGACTTAATCTTTTGTCATAATAATGCATTTGTACATTTCCTATGTGACTTTTTTAACTAGAAAAAATAAACAAACAAACAAAAAAACAAGAAATACAGAAATGTAGTTTAACCTAAAAATCTTGAGTATTACTTCTTAATTTTAACAAAAATGTTCTTAAAATCCTAGTCTGGTTGCTTTTCCGGCCTTTCTAAATTCCTGACCTTCGCTGCTCATCAAATTCTAATTAACCTTGTGGTTCCCCGGAGCCTTGCAGGTGTCTGGACCGGCTGGTGTCTCCTGGAGCAAACCAGCCCTCCTCCTTGTGGTAGGCAACTGCCTGGGTGCTAACTCCTTGTTGTCAGCAGTGTAAATGATTCCATTGGTCTTCTAGGAGGCTGGAACTTCGTAGAGCTCAGTGAATAATAGCAAATTCAGTGCTTAACAGGACTTGTCACGCATGGAAGGAGCTGCGGCACCCACCACAGTGGTCACCGGACCGCAAGTGTGAAGGGCTGGCTCTGACAGTGATTGCTCTCCCTGAACAGGTCAGGGTTTGTTCTGCCTCAGTACAAACAAACAGTGCCCTCTTCTGCCCAGCAGCAGAACTTCTCTTCAAAACCATCACCTTGTGGAGTATCTGGAACTTTCACCCTGTTAGGTTGTTGCATTGCAAAATGAGCCAAAGAAACTGGAAAATAACACTGATGAGAAAGAGGTCATCTGTCGGAAAGCTGTCACTCTGATTCTGCCCTAAATTCATGTCCCAATTTTACAAGTATTCTATTTTAACCACAGAGAAGATGAAAAAGTTTAAATAATGGAGTAAGTTACATCTATCAAACTGGCCCAAAAAAAAAAAAAAATTGTAAGTGTTTAAACTTTGTATTGCTATGATGAAATATTATCCATGGCATGGAATATCAGTTCAAGCTTTCTGAGAAACAGTCTAGCAGCTGGTTACCATTTTTAGAACATCTTTTATTACATATTAGTTCAACAATCATTTATTTGAGAATATTTCATGAAAAAAATAGACCCAAAGACAATAAACTAATTTACATAAAGATGTTTAGAGCCATGTCATACTTCATTATTATATACTGAAAAACTGGAAAAACTCAAGTACAAATGGCAAGCAGTAAATAAATGGTTATATGAAGTACAGCATAACATTACAACGCTTTACTATAAAGCCCTTATGAATTGTAATTTCAGGCCAGGCATGGTGGCTCACGCCTATAATCCCAGCACTTTGGGAAGCCGAGGAGGTGTACTGCTTGAGCTCAGGACTTTGAAACCAGTCTGAGCAACATGGCAAAACCTCGTCTCTACAATAAATCCAAACATTGGCTGGGTGTGGTGATGCACGCCTGTGGTCCCAGCTACTCAGGAAGTTGAGGTGGGATGATTGCTTGAGCCCAGGAGGTTGGGCTGCAGTGAACCTAGATAGCACCACTGCACTCCAGTCTGGGCGGCAGAGTGATACCCTGTCTCAAAACAAACAAACAATAAAAAGTAATTTCAGAGACTGACATGATACATTTACTGTGTATACAATACTGGAAAAATATAGAATACAAAATGAAGCTCATACTCTTACTATAATGCAAGTGTACACAATGGTAAAGGATTTTAGAGTAAACAGAGTTTAGTATTCATTCTTATATCTAAAGATAGTTCAGTATGAAGCAATGAAGAAAGGTAGGAGAGGGAAAGAAAGCAACACAGAAAGCAAAATCTATTAGCTATTGTTTCATGCCTCATTTCTAACTGCCTCATCTCAAAGTATCATCTCCTCTGTTTTGGAAGCCAGAGAAATCTATTTTACTTCATTAATAGTTTGTAAAGAGAGAGCATATCACTTATTAATATACAAAAAAGCAAAAATAGCTTTAGAAAGGGTTGCCAAACTCCCTTTGTCTTCTCTTAAGTACACGTCACACTTGGCTCATACAGATAGAAGCTTTAAAATAATCTAGGTTCAATTGTTAGTATTTATAATCTCTAATCTAAGGCTAAAAGTCAAGTTTACTCAGAAGGTTCAGGAATATGAAAATCAATGTAAAATGACAAAAAGTTTCACGAAACCCCTGATAAGGCTAAAATCTGACAGCTTGATGGAGACATCTCATATTGAGAGTTCAGGCGAAAACACTGAGCTTTTGTAATTCTCACTGTTAAATTCACAATTTATTCTCAATTCTAGCCTGAAGATATTTAAAGTATGGGCTTGAAATGTCTAACAAGACACAAACCTTTGCAAGAGCTCAGCACTCTCTTCCATAAGGACCAGGGTCAAAATTTATCCCATGTTAAGAACCACACAAGGAGTTTGTTAAAACCTCATATTCCTGGGCCTCCTTTGCCAGAGATTCTATGTAGGTCTATGACAAGGCCCCGGAATCTTTTGTTTGTTTGTTTGTTTGTTTGTTTGTTTGTTTGTTTTAACAAAAATCATGGGAGCTTCTGATGCAGCTGGCCCCTGTACTTGGATAAATATTAGTGTAGTGAACAGTAGGGTTCCTTAATTAACCTTCTTGAAAATTTGTCAGTCAGTCAGTCCCTTTGGAGCTGGGATTCCAGACACTATGTTAGAAAACACAGAATTCAATCAATTCTTAACATCCCTGTTACCAGATCACGAGTCCATGCCCCACTGTCTCTTGCCTGGCCCTTGTGATGGCCTCCTCACTGGCCTCTGGTTCCTTACTCTTGCTCTTTGCACAACAGTCAGAGTGGCCATCTCAAAGTCCAAGTCAGACTGTGTTACTCTTCCTGATTCCTGACTGTTGTTTACAAGGCCCTGCATAATCTTATCCCTAGCTACTTTCCTAATCTCATTGCTTCTTCCCTTTTCCCTCTCTACTCCAGCCACAGTGACCTTCCTGCCTTACTTCAACATATTAAACGTGCCACAGACTCAGAGACTTTGCACTTTCTGATCCCTTTGACTGGAACGCTCTTCCAGTCCTGCTTGTGCTTTTGTCTCATTGGCACCCAGAAGAGAGGCCCTCCTCGTCCCCTAGTCTGTTATCCTTTGTCCTCTTATTTTTCTTTTAGGCATTTGCCACATGACATATGATATTTTTAATTGTGTCTTTGTGACAGCAGTGGCTTTATCTGTTTAATGCATGACTCACTCTCAGCAGGTAAAGTGATATGTGCCATGTAAAAGGTGTTCAATAAGTATCTGTTGAATGAATAAATGTAGGAATTTCACATGTAGAGTCTTTGGGAAATAAAATATAGGTAGAATCTTTTGGGGTCTACTTGTAGAATCCAACTGCTGGTTTTTTACAGTTCTCTTAATGACTATTATGAAGGTATATGAAGAGGCAGATGCCTTGGGAAGCTAGTGAAGCCAAAACCCCAGAGCTTCTCGCTTGCTAGACTCTTGTGAAGGCTGGGAATTTCTGTCAAGGAATGTTCCAGATGAGGAGGGGAAGCCCAGCTGCACTCAGGACACATTTCTACGTAAGCAATTCTAGTGCATTGTCCAGAAATATCTAGAAGCAAGGCACCTAATTCTCCCAGCTTCCAATAATTTATCAGAATTTTTCTTCTGATGGTGAGTATTCACTCTTGTCCCCAATTTTGTATTTGTAGTTTTAAAATACAGTTTTCTAAAAGGGGCCTGTGTTATATATAGTTTTTATGTGGCAGTTGATCTTGCCTTCTCACTAAAGTTGGAAAGTCCTTCAGGACTGAGACTGTGTTTTATACGTTCTCTGCTTCCCATCCCTGGGGTACAACTGAGCTCATGGAGGAAGCCAAGCTAATGTTCTGGCCCTCAGTTCCCTGCATGGATCAAAACTGGTTTGGGAGGTTGTAAAGCATACTGCTTTAAAACTAAAAGGAGGTTTTTTTTTTTCCTTAATTGTCAATATTTTCATTATAATATTTATTTTGAAAGATTCTGCACTTTCATTTCAATTAAGGATTAAAAGTGTGGTTCTTCTGATTCCACGGGCATTTATTTTGAGTAAATATATATCTACAAGGTAATTATAGAAAAATATCCAGGGGCTGGGCACAGTGTCTCATGCTTATAACCCCAGCACTTTGGGAGGCCTAGGCAGGCAGATCACTTGAAGTCAGGAATTCATGCCCAGCCTGGCCAACATAGAGAAAACCTGTCTCTACTAAAAATTCAAAAATTAGCTGGGCATGGTGGTAGGCACCTGTAATCCCAGCTACTAGAGAGGCTGAGGCACGAGAATCGCTTGAACCCCGGAGTGAGCTGAGATCGCACCACTGAACTCCAGCCTGGGTGACAGAGTGAAACTGTGTGTCAAAAAAAGGAAAAATATCCAGGAAGATTCATTTTTTTAAGAAGCGAGAAAAAATCAGGAATTTTAATGAAGATCAAATTTGCACTTAGCTCTTTATAATGGAGACTTATTGGCTTACATCTCTTATTTTATATAATTTTACTTACCAGTAATAAAATACTGTAAAGCATCATTTTGATCCCAAAGGAGTGTGAAGCTGTTTAGAATCAAATTTGGAAGATAAAGGTACTGAGTCTGTCTCTGATCATTCATGAGAGGTTCAGTCTATGCTACTAAGATGCAGTTCTGGGGCAGGTGTGATGGCTCATGCCTGTAATCCCAGCACTTTGGGAAGCTGAGGCAGGAGATTTGCTTAAGCCCAGGAGATTGAGACTAGCTTGGGTAACATGGCAAAACTCTATCTCTACAAAAAAACAAAAATTAACCAGGCATGATGACACAGACCTATAGTCCCAGCTACTTGGGAGGTTGAGGTAGGAGGATCACCTGAACACCTGAGGAGGTTAAGGCTACAGTAAGCTGTGATTGCAGCACTGCACTCCAGCTTGGGCAAAGGAGTGAGACCCTGTCAAAAAAAAAAAAAAAAAAAAGATGCAGTTATGTAGAAGTATTAGTAACTCAGTGTCAATTAGAAGTTTAGAAGTTCATGAGACAGACCATATGTATACAATCCACAAAGTCAAAGGCTCTGTAAACATCAATAAATGCTGCAAACAATCTTGTGTCAGTCAGTCCTGCTAGATTTCTCCTGCTGGAAGAAATCTAGCAGGAGAAATCACAAGGAGATAAGTGCCATAGCAATGCTCAGTAGTGAAAGAATCGTGATTAAAATTCTCTATACTTCTCATGCAGACTACCAATACAGAAAGCACATACTTGCAATTTATCAAGGAGGACAGTGGCATAGATTGTTGACTGAAAATCTAGAAATTAATAGTTCACTAATATGGAAACTTGGAGATAGATTCCACAGTTTCCATCCAGATGGAGCCATACACAACAAGAGATTGATGAGACGAAAAAAAAAAAAAATTGTAAGAATTAGAAAATTCCAGTCAGAGATACGGTGGCATGAAATCTTCCCTGAGTGTTTTAGTGGGGCTCAGTGTTTCCATCAGCTGTTCCACATGACAGCACATTACTAGGAGATAATTTGAGAGGACCTGGATCAAAGTCGCTTGCGGCAATTGCTGTTGGCAGTCTCTACTGGCATTTTGAAATGACAGCCTCTCTGGTAACTGTCAAAATCTGGGTTCATGTCTACATTGTTATGTTTGAGCCAAAGGCATTCTTAACCCAAACTTGGCCCTTGTCACCATCTCTATTACCAAGTCCTCCCACAAGTTTTATTTTACTAAAGGGTTTGGAAAGGCATTCACAAACTTATAAAAACAATAGTGTTTCATAAGCTGCCTGGTGGCTTCTATAACATTGCCATCTGCCATCTACCTCTGTAACCTGGCCAAGGAATTTTCACCTAATTGTCTTTTCAAACAAGGAATTCTAAAAAGCAATGATTGTAACTGTTTAATATACAACTTACAAAAAAGTTGCTTTCATTTTTTGTCAGTCCACTGATATGAGATGAGAAGTGCATGTGTGTATGTGTGTGTACGCAGGCATACACACACATGCATATTTCTCAGGAACAAAGTCACTAATGGAATTTGACTACCTCCATTCCACCCCGCTGTTTTCAATTACACAAACTCATTACCTAAATTATAAGGACAAGATAGCTCTAGAATTGCTACAACGATGATTAAAGTGAAGGTGAAAGATTATTTTTTGAAGGTGAAAGATTATTTTTTACCCAGCTCAAAATATTCACCTTGAAATTGCTAATGGGTAAGAGAAGCTAACTAACATACTATACTATCTCCTCGCCCCTCCCCACGCCCAGACAGAGTCTCCCTCTGTCACCCAGGCTGGAGTGCAGTGGCGGGATGTCCGCTCACTGCAAGCTCCGCTTCCTGGGTTCAGGCCATTCTCCTGCCTCAGCCTCCCAAGTAGCTGGGACTTCAGGCTCCCAACACTGTGCCCTGCTAATTATTTGTATTTTTAGTAGAGACGGGGTTTCACCGTGTTAGTCATGATGGTCTCGATCTCCTGACCTAGTGATCCACCCGCCTCGGCCTCCCAAAGTGCTGGGATTACAGGCGTGAGCCAACACACGCAGTCCTAACATACTACACTATCTTAAAGGTTGCCCTGAATAAAAACCGTAATTTGAGGAGTCCCCATAACTAAATGGGGAAAGTTGTATTTTTGAGATGAGAAGTTTCCTCAAATTTTGCTATGTAGAGATAAGAAATTGGCTCTTTCTGGCCACCTTCTGTATCATTCTGTCATTCGCCACCATAAGTAATTGGCTCCTTTCCTCCACTGTCTCTCGTTATTTTCCTCCTCCCACTTCTTTCCTTTTCCTAACTCAGTTCCCTTGCTTTGATTTTCTTTCCCCTCTGCCTTGTCCATACCATACCATTAACAGCATCACCTAGGATTCACACTGGGTTCTAGTGTTCAAGGTTCTGAAATGGCTGGGTCAGTCATTTCTGATCCTTTTCCATCCCCAAACACATAAGGGATGTAGCAGGCAGCCCCATCAAAATCCATGGCTCTCTACAGCACTAATTTTAAGAGGTGGAGAAGGGCATATCAGATTCTCCAACGAAAAGGAAACTTTGTAGGTTGAAAACATTCAAATACTTCCAATCAAGATCTGATCAGCAATTTCCCTACATTCCTTCTATGTTGTGTCGGCATCACTGGAAAGAGCCTCGCCTAATGTGGTGGCTTACGGACCAGCATCACTAACATCACCAGGGAACTTGTTATAAATGCAGAATCTCAGGCCTCCACCCTAAACCTACTGAATCAGAATCTGTATTTTAACTAGATGCTCACATTAAAGTTTGAGAATCACTGTGCTCTCATGGTAGGAATATAGTAAAACACAACATATCTAATGGTGTAAACAGCATTCAACTACTGATAATAACATATGTAATAGGATATTATGATGTTTGGAGTAAAGCAAGCTGCTTTTTATTTCTAGCATTTAATAACTGAATCTTCAACAAATCATTTAACCTTCCAGAACCTCAGTTAACTCATGTATAAAATGGAGATTATATCTATCTTACATAGACCATGCACATATGATTTTTAGGACAATGCTAGGCTTAGAGTGTGTGTGCAATAATTTTTTACTACTTATAGTTAAAATTATTATTATCATCATTATTTAATCAACTTGGCTTTATGTGCTAAAAAAGAAAAAAACTATTTAGATCAAGTTACACATCTTCCCAAAGCTTACAGCATAAAATGAGCAATAACTATATGGGCAATTGCACAAAAAAAAGCAGTATGCTGACGAGATAACACATTCATTCAAATCTGTTTATGCTGAAATTTTAGTGAGCGTGAGCTTGGGTTTATTAGTCTGACCCACTGATTAAATAGCATTATTTGAGTCATAAACTACAAAATCAGAAAACCACTAAGAGATGATGAGATTTAAACATTCACCAAACAAGAAATATGTCAAGGAAGAGTCAAAAACTTTGGTACCAGAGAGGCTTTACGCTGCTAGATATACTTTTTTAATCAAAATGCCAACTTAATTGTTAACGGAATTTTTAATTATCTATTACAATCCGAACAGGCTAAAACAAATAGTTTCTTCTAAGCTTAAACCAAACATTTAATTAAACCTACCAAGCATAAGTAGCATATTTTTTATCCTGTCCCTTAAGTAAAAGTGTCAGAAAAGGCCTTTTACTCTTTGTTAATTGAAAAATAAATGGGTCTCCTGGAGAACAGAGTCATCTCTTTTGAACAATTCATCCACCATGCAATTGTGCAATTTATATCTATTCTAGGTACCAACCTTTGTCATTGCTTAGTCTGATAATTAGGAGTGGAAACTAGAAATAAATAAAAGCATTATTTTTTTAAATATTTCGAAGTCTTGTTTTTAGTACTTTGCATTCAACTCCAATCCCCAACATAACGTCTTTGTGTTTAAAAATATAATTTTAAGAAAAGATTATTTATATTGTTTTCAGATAATCCTTTTGAACCATCTTACCAGTAATTAAGAGATAACTATGAGGCCATGCACAGTGGCTCACACCTGTAATCCCAGCACTTTGGGAGGCCAAGGCAGGAAGATCACTTGAGATCAGGAGTTTAAGGCCAGCCTGGTCAACATGGCGAAACCCCATCTCTACCAAAAATACAAAAATTGACCAGGTGTGGTGGCGCATGCCTGTAGTCCCAGCTACTGGTGAAGTTGAGGTGGGAGAGTCACTTGAACCCTGGAGGCAGAGGTTCCAGTGAGCTGAGATCACGCCACAGCATACCAACCTGGATGAAAGAGTGAGACCCTGTTTCAATTTAAAAAAAAAAAAAAAAAAGAGAGAGAGAGAGAGACATAACTATGAGTCTTTTCCTCAATTTCTTCACCTGTCCCCTTTCTAATGTGTTTGCATTCATTGAACTTAGATGTCCAGATAATCAAAACCCATTACCAACTGACTTTTACTAAAATCACTTCTTCACTTTCTCAGTAGTTATATTAAAAAGACTAACATTTTTTATGTGTTTATTAATGTTTAAATATTAACAAATTTCATTAAATTAGCTAAATCAAATATTCTGGTACATAAAAATTAAAGTGAAATATATAGTAATATGATCCTCTTGTAGTTCATGAACATGATGACTGGGTGTTCACATACATATGTGAGACGTGCCACCCTCTGAACCTAGTTACAATGTGGGGACATTACCTGTCTGACCTGAAAAAAAAGAAATATATGCTAATAAAGTAGTTAATCGTTTGAGGTTTGAAATAGACTTTCATAGAAATTCCATTGGAAATTCACAGATTGTGTAACAGAGACAAGATCTATAGTTTACTATACAGAAATCCCTTAACACATGATTTATTTAGAACAGCACTGCCAGGTCACAAGTAGTGTCTAGATAACCTAGAAAGCCAAGAATTGGCTAGAAACCCAGTCATGGATAAAGCTCTGAAGTTGAATTAATTTAGAAAATAGAATGTGATTCACTTTGAGTTATCAAACAAACATAATTTATGAGTTTCCTCTTTGCCTGTATTTTTGTTTTGTTTTGCTGGGGGTTTTTAATCAACTTTCAGTCTAGAGGTTGGGGGTATATTCTCATCAGCTGACCAGAAGACTATAAATGGAATAGACAATGGAAAGAGCCTTCATTCATTCATTCATTCATTCATTCATTCATTTTCCAGAATTCTAGTATGTACAAATTTGTTTCTAATGCCTAGAAATTAGGGGGGAAAAAGGCCACTGCTCTGCTGGTCAAATGGGCAGTAAAATATATTTTCTTTAAGAAGGGCAAAAAGATATTAACCACTGGTGATATAATTAAATTATTTCATTATTTTAAAATTATGGTTACCAAGACTTACACCTATTTGTTCAGAAGCTATGACGTGCCAGTCACTGGCTGGTAGTGAGCAAGACAGCAGGGTCCCTGCCTTCATGGATCTGAAAGCCTAATGAAGCAGAAAGAGAAGTAAATTGGTGTTTACACGTGGTACTTAAAGTACAAAATTCTACGGCATGTAGGAAAGGGGGCCAGCCCAGAACGAAGGCATTAGAAACTCTTTCCAGGTGAAAGAAGGGTATCTAAGTTGATTTCTGCAAGGTACTGACAAATATTTGCCATTAATTATCAAAGCAATAAAAAGTAAGATAATAATATATAACTTTTTACATATTAATACTTGTATTTATTTTTTTACTCCTGTGTTTGCGAGGTTTGGGGTAGGAGGAAATGGCCTGATAGAGTACTGGTGAGAATAAAAAAACTGGTATTATCACTCTCAGTACAATGTGGCAATATACATCAAAAAATATAGAAATATGTGTACATTTGATTTACCTAAAATACCAATTCTCGATGTTTACTTTAAAGAAGAATTAAATATATGGACAAACATTTTCTACTTTACCATCTAAATGTCTAACAATATACTGACAATTAAATAACTAATAGTACATTCACAAAATGAAACAGCACTAAGTTATTACGACATTGGCATAAAGAAATATTTATTAACATGTATGCAATCATGATATATTAAGTAAAATGAGAAGATTACAAACGTATGCATAATAGAAACCCTTTTTGTTTAAACACACACGCGCACAGAGCTCTGGAAAGATACAAAAACTGTGTTAAAGTTATCTTTGGGTAAGAAGATTATACTTTCTTTTTTGGGAGGACTTTGTGTGTGCCTCTATTTCCTAATTTTTTACGTTAAAAACTTGCTGCTTTTATAATTACGGAAACAAAAGTGATGGGATCAGGATAAATACATTAAATCCTAAACATTTTTCATCCCACCCTTCTTTCACCTCCTAAGGAGAAGCGATAATAAAGAGGTGCCATGTGAGAAAAGAAACTAGAGAGGCCACCCAGCGGGAGCACAGCTAGGGGTCAACAGGTGCAGAGCCCACGGCAGAGCAGATCACCAAAGGCTTTGCAGGCCCAGAAAGAGGAGCCTTGACTTTCAAAGAGTCACGGGGCCCTTCATAAGCTATTCTAAACCTTCCCCATCCAGGGAAAGCACTTGTTACAGAGGAACAAGATAACAAAAGAGCTCAAGGAAAAGAGGTCTTGAGGAATTAAAACTCTGCATTAAAGATGAGGCTGTCCTCAACACAGCCAAAAATGATTTTTTAAGACATCATATTAGCTTATGTCACTCTTCCATTCTAATTTCTCGAACCGCTCATCTTTCACCCACAGCGATCCAAATTCTTTACATGGTCCCACAAGGTCTGGATCCCTGACAATCTTTCTGACTTTTTCTTCTTCTGTGACCCCTGTCTTTTACTCCACTTCAGACTAGCCTCCTTGCTATTTCTTTAATATACCAAGCACAATCTCACCTTGGAGTTTGTGCTGGCTGTTCCCTCATCAAGAATATTCTTCCACCCACTTCCATTTGGTTAGCTTCCTCCCAGCCTTCAGACCTTTGCTTAAATGTCACCTTTATCAAGTCCACTTTGACCACCACATTTAAAGATGCAACCATCTTTCATATTAACCCCGTCCTGTACTTCCAATTCTCCCATCCTGCTCTATTTTTTTTTTCATAGCACAATCACCTTCTATCTTTCAACTTATTTATTGTGTTGATTATTACTTGTCTGTGTCCTTGCTACCAGGGCAGAGCTTTTTGTTTATATAAGCACTGACATATCATAAATATCTAGAACAGTGCCTAGTACTCCATTGTTCTTAGAAGATAATTTTCAATAAATAAATGAATGAATAAAGCTGCATGCTTATTTCAAGCTTCAGCTTTGAGTTAACTTAGAATCCAGTTACCTTTAGGGAAACCATGTAAATTAAGTATAAGAAAACCTAAAATAATTATAAGGTCTTAGAGAGGTTCTGCTGGGGTATTTGTAGTTATAATATTGAATAAATATTCACACTGTTGTATGCTATCTATTAATGTCATTCTTAAGCTCTCATCTCTAAGATCTTGTGTTGTAAAAAGGAGCTTTTAATTTGATATCTAGGTTTTGGTTTCATCACCTGTAAGATGAGGAGATTGTACTAGGTCATCATTATAATTTCTTCTAAAGGTTTGCAATTTCACACATAAGAATTTCAGGTATTTGTCCCAATATTATGGACTGAAATATTGCCAGTCATAGCCCCTCACAAAATATGTTTACTGGCCTTTTTTTGTATAAAACTGCCTTTCATTCATATTCTCCTTTTCTGGATTCTTCTAGAAAACATAAAAATTCAAATCTATGTTTATAAAAACACAAAAGCAAGAAAAGAAATATTGAGAGACTTCTCTTAATCTGAAAAAAACCTCTGAATTTTGGAAATTATTAAAAATGCTAACAGGACAAAACATGTTTTCTTCTTAACACCATTTGAAAACAAGACTGTTTAGAAATATTTCATATGACAACATTTGCATGTAGTGAGTTTGAAAGAGGAGAAATTCTCCTTTTTTCCCCCCTCTCCATCAACCTCTCTTCTGAAAAAAAAATAAGTACTTTCACTATTGCATAACATGGTAGAGTTTATGAAAGTACAGCTTCCATCATTTTTTCCCGTTTTTTACTATTACTTTGAAGGTTTCTTCTATTCTCAGGTTTTGATGGCTTCATAGTTTCGTAAAAATGTGAAGACATATTAAATTCCTAAGTTCAACAGCATTTAAATCCTTTCAGAATCATTGCAAATTCATTAAAACTAGGGAAAGCAAGTGACTAATCTGTAAATTCAGCATTGTTTGATTTTATAAAGATTATACTTTTAAACTTAATATATAAGAAAATATGATTTTATGAGCAAACCATACATAGATAATATACCCTGAGTTTTCCTAAACTGTGAAAGTAAACATGTCAAAACAATGAGTTAAGTTTTACATATTTCAGTGTTAATCTTCCTCTGTCTTTGCCACTCAATCTAACTAGGAAAAATACTTTTATGCCTTCAAAATTCGATGAAATATTACATCTTTAAATATGAACACTTCAGTGTTACTGCTTCATCAATGAACAATTAGATGTTTAATATGTTACAATGATCTTCACATTAATTTGCCTGGAGTGAACAGGAGCTCCACACAGGATTGATCAAATGACTTTTAAGTTTCCCAATGCTAAATTGTCTCAGAATACAAATGGAAATGCATTATAGCCACATGAGCACTCAATGAATTCCTAATGAGCAGATGCCATCAGAGTGATTGCAATATATAATGACATTACCTGCAGATGAAAGAAGCACCGAGCACTCTGCATTTGAAACCTGGCATTGCAATGACATTCTTTCCTGGGTCAATTCAAGTCTCATTTAGACTGCAAATGAATGTGCTCTAGAAGAAGGTATTTTATAAGTGGATTAAATGGATAGCTTTTTCTTTTTTTTTTTTTTCAAAATTCTTAAATGTCCCTATTTTCCCTCAGAAATCATCTTTTCTTTAACTGGGGAATGCCAGACTAAGATTTCCAAAAACTTGATAAAGGTCCACATCAAATGAACCACCACACCCCCTCCTCCTCCATAAAGCGCCTTGAATTTCTACTTTCAGGGGCCACTTTAGTACAAGGGTTATAATGGCATAAAATAAGCTCTGAGAGAGAGATAATTTCAAGGAAGTGTCCACATCAAAACAAGAACTGCTTCATTCACTGTATTTTTTCAAGAACGGGGATTTCTAGAGTAGAGACAATGTCAAATCTTCAGTCATTGTTTATCAAAACTGGACATGCACACTATTTCCTAATTTATTTTATTTTATTTTATTTTATTTTGAGATGGAGTCTCACTCTGTTAACCAGGTTGGAGTGCAGTGGCGCGATCTTGGCTCACTGCAAGCTCTGCCTCCTGGGGTCACGCCATTCTCCTGCCTCAGCCTCCCAAGTAGCTGGGACTACAGGCGCCCGCCACCATGCCCGGCTAATTTTTTTGTATTTTTAATAGAGGCGGGGTGTCACCATGTTAGCCATGATAGTCTCGATCTCCTGACCTCATGATCCACCCACCTAGGCCTCCCAAAGTGCTAGGATTACAGGCGAGAGCCACCGCGCCCGGCCAGTTTTCAATTTTTATAGCAGCTCCAAAGTCCTTTTCTGCTGTCCAGTTGGGATCCCATTCACTCCTTCTATCGTGTACTGTGATCACCCATAAAATAAAACAAATGGAAAAATGTCCTCCCAATGCTTCAAAAAATTATCTTCTTGGAGCCAGCACAAGTAGATTACGAAGCATTGAACCCAGACATTATGTCCAGTGCATTTCATCTGAGATGGTGCAAGTGAAGAAGGGGAAAGGTGCCAAAGCTTCACACTGCTTAGGAAAAAAAGACAGCTAATTACCAAAAGGCAGTGCAGTCAAAAACATATGTGGACGGCAAAACAGACTGACTGCCTATTAAAGTACAACCTAATTAGAGGCAAAAGTGGTATGCGTGGATCTGTCAGAATTGGTTGGTTTATGCTGTAGTAACAAAAAACACCACCATAATATCAGATATTTAGTGCAAAAAAAAATGTTGTTTCTCAGTCACCCAAAGTCCTTCATACCCCGTGAAAATGTCTGTCCTGAAGGCATGGGCTCTGCTTCGATAGCTGCACTGACTGCATGGCACTATCCTTATAATAGTGCTCCCGAGTCACCACAGCAAAGGAGTGTGCTGGGCAGTCTCATGTGGATGGTAAGTACTTCTGCACCAAAGCACTGCTTGTCACTTCTACTCACATTTTGTTGACTAAACTGAGTCACCAGATCACGTCAATCTTCAAGAAAGAGTGGAAGTATAATCCCTTTCCCACCAGTGTCCCCCAACATTGTGTGCCTAAACAGAGTAAAACCAGAAACACTGGTGAGCACCCCAAACACCTTCCACATCATGGAAAACCAAATGAATCAAATTTTCCTTCTAGATGTCAAGCTACATATTCCCCAACCTACACTGACTTTGTCCTAATCATTTCTTTATAAATAAACATATGTGGAATTATGGCATATAAATTGGCATGGAGATATGGATGCAGCAGTTAAGTAAATTAATATTAGTGGAATTAATCATTACATAAAAGATGGTTAAGATTATTTTATCCTTAATGTCAAAGCAGATAAAACAAATGAGATATTTATTTTAAACAAATTTTGATAGGTAAAATTATACTCATTTATTAAAGTGAACTAAAGAATGACTATATCGATACTCAGACCACTGCTGCCACTGCCAAAACCAGCACAGACCACTTGGAAGCCAATAAATTATCCTTCCACTGCCACAGCCATTGACCACACCATGCCTGCTGCCCAGGGGCCCAAAGACCCACCCACCCACCTGGCTCACTGCTGCCATTGCCAGCACATGAGCAAGCTGACTGGAGACCCAAGAATTTACCTGCCCAGACCTGCTGATACCAATGCCAGTATACGTCACTGTGGGGCCCAGTTAACCACTCAGTACAACTTTAGTCCACAACTGCTCATCCCCATCCCCAGAAAATCTTCACAACAGCCTTCTCTAAAAACTGCACTCTAAGCTACTGAGGAAGTCACAGACAGCTGAAGCTGTCTACGGGTTAAAAAATTATACAAAGACTACACTACTGCATGCCCCCAGAATCAAGGCCAAAGTGCCCTATCCAACCAGATAGATACATCTTAAGGAAAAAGTCCTCCCCTATGAAACCAATTCAAAAACCTGGAAAAACTGATTTTACAACAGATGTGCAGATATCAACTTAAGGACACAAAAAAACATTAATAACCAATGAAATATAACATTTCCAAAAGAACACAATAATTTTCCAGCAGTAGATTCCAATTTTAAAAAGTATGAAATCTTGAATAAAGAATTAAACATAATTATATTAAAGAAGTTTGATTACATACAAAACAATTTAGATAAACAATACAAAGAAATCAGAAAAAATAATTCAGGATACAATTGAGAAATCTACCAAAATAATAGACGTCATTAAAAAACAGAAATTTGGAAACTAATTAATTCACCAAATAAATGCAAAATACATTTGAAATCTTCAGCAATAGACTGGATTACATAGAAGGAATAACTTTAGAACTTGAAGACAAGTCTTTTGAAATAACCCAGATACAAATAAAGAAAAATGAATAAAAACAATGAACAAAGTCTGCATGACATATGGTACACAATAAAGTTATGAAATATTTGAATTATCAGTGTCCTAGGAGGCAAAGGAAAAAATGGAAGGGATAGAAACCTATTTAATTAAACAATATCTGAAAACTTTCCAAATCTAGCAAGAGATGTATACATCCAGATACAGGAAGCTCATAAATCTCCAAACAGATACAATTCGAAAATGTCTTCTCCATAGTACATTATAGTCAAATCGTTATAAGTCAAAGACAAAGAGAGAATTCGAAAAACAAGAAAAAAGCATCTAGTCACATTTAAGGGAACTCCAATCAGACAAGCAGTATATTTTTCATCAGAAACCTTACAGGCCAGGAGAAAGTTGGATTATGTATTCAAAGTGCTAAAAGAAAAAAATTGCGAGCAGCAACATCCTTCATAAATGAAAGAGAAATAAAATATTTTCCAGACAAACAAAAGCTAAGGGAATTCACAACCACTAGACTGGCCCTATAAGAAATGCTGAAGGGAGTTCTACATATGAAAGCAAAAGGACAATATCTACCATATGAAAACACATGAATGTATAAAGCCCACTGGTAGAGCAAACATACAAATGAGGATGAGAAGGGACTTAAATGTTACCACTATAGAAAACCACTACATGACAATGAGAAACAATAAGAGAGAACAAAAAGAACAAAGGATATACAAAACAACCAGGAATCAATAAATAAAATGACAGAAGTAAGCCCTTACATATAAATAATAATCTTGAATATAAATGGATTACTCCTTCTATGTAAAAGATATGAACTTGCTGAATTTTATTTTATTTTATTTTATTTTATTTTATTTTATTTTATTTTATTTTTGAGAGGGAGTCTCACTCTTTGCCCAGACTGGAGTGCTGTGGCACAATCTTGGCTCATCACAACCTCTGTCTCCTGGGTTTAAGCAATTCCCCTGCCTCAGCCTCCCAAGTAGCTAGGACTACAGGCATGCACCACCATGTGCAGCTAATTTTTGTATTTTTAGTAGAGACAGGGTTTCACTATGTTGGCCAGGCTGGTCTCGAACTCCTGACCTCATGATTTGCCAACCTTGGCCTCCCAAAGTGCTGGAATTACAGGCGTGAGCCACCGCACCCAGCCCTGAATGTATTTTTTAAACCCAACTATATGCTGCTTATAAGAAACTCATCTCACCTGTAAAGACACATGTAAACTGAAAGTAAAGGGATGAAAAAAAAAAATCCACACAAATAGAAACCAAAAACAAGCAGGAGTAACTGTACTTCTATCCGAAATAACAGATTTTAAGTCTAAAACAGTACGATTAGAAAAAGAAGGTCATAAGATAATAATAAAGTGATCAATTCAGCAAAAGGATATAATAATTCTAAACATATATGCACCCGACACTGGAGCACCCAGATATATAAAGCAAATATTTTAGATCTAAAGAGAGAGATAGACTCAAACACAATAGTAATCAGGAAGTTTAACATCCCACTCTCAGCATTAGACAGATCATCTAGACAGAAAATTAACAAAGAAACATTGGATTTAAACTGCACTTTAGACAAAATGGACCTAAAAGACATCTACAGAACATTTTATCCAACAGCTTCAAAATATATATTCTCCTCAGCACATGGAACATTCTCCAAGATAGACTATATGTTAGAACCCAAAACAAGTCTCAACAAATTTTTGAAAAATAAAAATTATATCAAGTGTCTTCTCAGACTATAATAGAATAAAACTAAATATCAATAAAAAATAAACGGGAAAAATACATAAATATAAGGAAATTAAACAACATGCTCTTGAATAACATTAGGTCAAATTTCTAGAAACAAGTGAAAATTGAAACACAACATACCAAAACTAATGGGATGCAAAATCAGTGCTAACAGGGAGGTTTATAGCACTAAAATCTACATCGAAAAAGTAGAAAGATTTTAAATACGCAATCTAATGATCCACCTCAAGAAACTATAAACACAGTAACAAACCAAACCTAAAATTAGCAAAAGGAAAGAAATGATATAGATTAGAGCAGAAATAAACAAAATAGACACTAAAGAACACAACAAAGGATCAAAAAACAAAAGGGAAAATAAACTAAATTAATAAACCATTAGCTAAACTAACCATGAAAAAAGAGAGAAGACCCAAATAAATAAAATAACAAATGAAAAAGAAGACATTATAACTGACATCACAGAAATATAAGAGATCAGCACAGACTATTATGAACAACTACACACTAACAAACTAGAAAACCTAGAGGAAATGAATAAATTCCTAGAAACACACAGCCTAACAAGGTTGAATCAGAAATAAATAGAAAACCTGAACAGACCAATAATGAGTAATGAGATTGAATCTGTAATAGTAAAAATAAAATCTCCTATCAAAGAAGTTCAGGATCACTGTCAAATTCTGCCAAATTTAAACTTCCAAAGATCTAACAGCAATTATCTTCCCACTATTCCAACAAATGAAAAGGAATGAATTTTTCCTAAGTCACTCTACAAGGCCCTATTACCCTGATACCCAAACCAGATAAAGATACAATAACAACAAATGAAACTACAGACCAATATTCATGATGAACGTAGATGTAAAAATCCCCATCAAAATACGAGCAAACTGAATGCAGCAGTACATCAAAAATATTATATGTCATGATCAACTGATATTTATCCTATTGATACAAGGATGGTACAACATATACAAATTAATAAATGTTACACATTGCACAAAAGAATGAAGGGCAAAAACTATATGATTATCTCAACAGATGCAGAAAAAGTATTTTACAAAACTTAATATCCCTTCATGATAACTCTCAACAAACTGGGCATAGAAGGAACATACCTCAATATAATAAAAGCCATATATGATAAACCCACAGCTAACATCCACTGAATGGGGAAAAGCTGAAAGCCTTTCCTCTAAGAACTGGAACAAGACAAAGATACTCACTTTTATCACTCCTAACACATATAGTGCTAGATATCTTAGCCAGCCCAATTAGGCAAGAGGAAGAAATAGAAGCCTCCAAACTGAAAAAGAAGAAATTGAACTGTCCCTTTTGGCAGACAACTTGATGTTATATCTAGAAAAACCTGAAGATTCCACCAAAAAAAAAAAAAAAATCTTATATGTGGCAAATATACTCAATGAAGTGGTAGGATACAATATCAACATCCAAACATCAGTAGCATTTCTATAACCCAATAATGAACTAGCTGAGAAAGAAATCAAGAACCCAATACCATTTACAATTGCTACCAAAAAAATTACCTAGGAACAAATTTAGCCAACGAGGTGAAAAACCTCTATAATATTGGTATAAAAACAAACACATAGACCAATGGAACAGAATGGAGAACCAAAAACAAATCCACAAATTTATAGTTAACCGATTTTCTACGAAGTTGCCAAAAACATACATTGAGGAAAAAAACACCCTCTTCAATAAATGGTGCTGGGAAAATTGGGTATCCATCGACAAAAGAATGAAGCTAGATCGTATCTATCACCCTATGCAAAAATCAACTCAATGCATTAAACACTTACACCTAAGATGCAAAAGTGTAAAACTGCTACAAGAACACATCAGGGAAATATTTCAGGACATTGGTCTAGGCAATGATTTTGTAGCTAAGACCTCAAAAATATAGGAAACAAAAACAAAATTAGACAGATGGGACTATGTTAAACTAAAAAGCTCCTGCGCTGCAAAGGAAACAATCAACAAAGTGAAGAGATAACCTGGTGAACAAAGAAAATATTTGCAAACTATCTGACAAGGATAAATACAAGGAACTCAAACAACTCAATAGTTTAAAAAAAAAACTACAAATAATCCCATTAAAAAGTGGGCAAGGCCGGGCGCGGTGGCTCAAGCCTGTAATCCCAGCACTTTGGGAGGCCGAGGCGGGTGGATCACGAGGTCAGGAGATCGAGACCATCCTGGCTAACATGTGAAACCCCGTCTCTACTAAAAATACAAAAAACTAGCCGGGCGAGGTGGCGGGCGCCTATAGTCCCAGCTACTCGGAGGCTGAGGCCGGAGAATGGCGTGAACCTGGAAGGCGGAGCTTGCAGTGAGCTGAGATCGCGCCACTGCACTCCAGCCTGGGTGACACAGCGCGAGACTCCGTCTCAAAAAAAAAAAAAAAAGTGGGCAAAGGACATAAATACATATTTCCCAAAGAAAGACACACAATGGCCTATGAGTCTGAAAAAAAGGCTTGACATTGGTAATTACCAAGGAAACACAACTCAAAACCACAAAAATATCATCTCACTCCACTTAAAATGGCTATTTTTTTTTTTTTAACGATGATGGTGAGAATACAGAGAAAAGAAAACTCTTAAATACTTTTGGTGGGAATGTAAATTAGTACAGCCATCACAGAAAACAATATGGGGGTTCCTCAAAAAACTAAAAGTACAACTACCATATGATACAGCAATCCCACTACTGGGTATTTATCCAAAGGAAAAGACATCAATATATCAAAAAGATACCTGCACCCTCATGTTTATTGCAGCACTATTCACAATGGCAAAGACACAAGATCAACCTAACAAATACTTATCAACAAACAAATGGATAAAGAAAATGTGGTATACGTACACAGTGGAATACTACTCACTAAAAAGAATGAAATTATGTCATTTGCAGCAATGTGGATGGAGCTAGAGGTCTTTATTTTAAGTGAAATAAGCCACGTACCAAAAGACAAATATTGCATATTCTCATTCATAGTGGGAACTTTCAAAGTTTGATCTCATGAAGGTAGGAGAGTAGAAGGTAGATATCAGAGACTAAGAAGGGTGTATGGGTTGGTTGGGGGTGGGAGCTGAAAGAGGTTGGTTAATGAGTACAAACGTACAGTTAGGTAGAACAAATACATTCTATTGTTTAGTAGCAGAGTATAATCACTATAGCTAACAACAATGTATGTTATATTTCAAAATAACTGGAATGGAGGACTTGAAATGTTTCTAACACATAGACATGATAAATCCTCGAGGTGATAGATACCCTAAATAAACTGACTTGATCCTTACA
Organism: Mandrillus leucophaeus; assembly: GCF_000951045.1. Lineage (NCBI taxonomy): Eukaryota > Metazoa > Chordata > Mammalia > Primates > Cercopithecidae > Mandrillus > Mandrillus leucophaeus. The sequence continues at coordinate 775,222 of NW_012109964.1, read as the reverse complement.
CATTCTATGCATGTAACAAAATATCACATGTACCCCATAAATACATAAAAATATTATGTATCAATTAAAAATGAATGACTGCACTGAGAAGTGTGTGGAAATAAAAATTTTAAATAAGGTATATGTTTCTATTTCTATATCCAAAGTTCTTATGATTTTTGCTAAAGTTCTTAACGTCAGACACTCATAAGAATGCCTGACAATAAGATCACTTGTAATAAAAGTCTAAAGCATATAATTTCACCACTAGAGTTAGCTGGATGCACAAAAAATTTTTAAAGCGTAATTAACAACCACAACAAAAACCCTTTTACATATTCTCTATATCATCCAGTATACTACAATTTGTTGCTTTTATTATTCAGTGAGAAGTCTTAGGGATATAAACATTATATCATATCATAAGCAGGTTTAGCAGATGAAAGCATTAGTTACTCAATATGGTGTGAAAACATAAGGTTAAATCAAAAACCAAAACATTTCACTGTGTAGTGTGACAAAAATACCTATAAGAATTAGAAAAGTTTGAATTGTAGCTTCTGTTGCTTTCTAAGGCAACAATGTTAAAGAAATCTACAGTTGCCATAAAAGTGGATAGGGCAAGAACTAAAAACAAAAAGCTCAAATGGGACAAGAAGGTAATAATTTGTTTGAATTATTATGATTGATAAAAATTAAAAAATAACTAGACAATAAAGGGAGAAAACGAGAAAATTCAAAACAGAAATACAAGCTATACCTACACATTGATTATTTTAATATACTAGTTCTATTTATCCCAGAGAGTGTTTATTCTCTTGCAGGCATCACATTGAGGGCTAGTACACTCATACCAGAAGCCTCGATTTCTCAGAGCCCTTTTGGATTTCTTCTTTTGAAAAATGTCAAGTGCAGTGGAAGCAGAGGTATTACTGGGCCTGAAAATCCCACATTTTCTTCAGTGCTGATTTCATTATATTAAGAAGCGCATTGCTAAGCTGGAGCTCATGGAGACAAGGTAGAATGGGAAAACAGAGGATTAAAAAGTATACTCTTATGAAGAATGGATAAAGATCCTGGGGATATTTAACCTAGAAAAGAAAAGCCACAGGAACGACATGATACCTTCCTTGCAATATTTGAAGAACTGTATTCCACAAAGGGGATTTGATTTCTCCTCTGTAGTTAAAAACCACAGACTGTTACAGGAATATTGATAAATATAAAAAGTATTGGTAACAATTAAACTGACCAAAAAGATACTATTTGGTAGTAAACTTCCCTTTATAGAACAAATTCCAAAAAAAAAATCAGATTCTTATCTTTTGGGAATGGTATGCAAGAACATTTATATTGAATGGGAAGTTAGATAAAAATAACCCCAGTATTCTTTCCAGTGTTCTGGTTATTATAATCTATGCATTTAGGGCTTGGACACATTTCTTAGATATAAATTTGATTTTAGGGAAACAAATCATTAACAGTGAAATCTGGTGATTTAAGTGGGCAACCAAACTAAGTTATGCCAAAATAAATATTTTATTGTTTATTGTATTTTTTGAATGAAGTGAGACACTAAAAATAATAAACGAACTTTCACATTTGCTTTAAACTGACTCTGAATAGAAAGCCCAATGTAGTTTTTGTGCAGGTTTTGTTGGTTTTCTAGATGTCTGGTATTTCTAAAATGTATTTTTTTACCATAGAGATATTATTCTGTTCTTAAACATTTGAAAATTAATGTAAAGATGAAAAAACGCACAGTCCTATCGGTATAGTACCACCACTGTTATTTTGAGTGGTCATTTTTCCAATCTTTTCCTTTTGTATGCAATGCTTATATACAGTCTATTCTCATTATTCGTGATAGCTATTTTCTATGAAGTTACCACAAACACTCATTTAGCAAAAAATGAGCCACTGTTCCTAGGAGAAATGTAGTGTTAGGCTCCTGTGAGCCTCTGTTCACATCTTCATCAATTAATCAATATATAACCTTGCCTTTTGTAAGTTTCTATTCAAAAACGCTTTATTTTTATATATTGTTGATTGTTTCATTAGCATTGAACTGACAGCCAACACCGCTATAACTAACTCATGCCTGAACAAAGCTTATCTAATACATTTATTTTCTCCATAAGGCATATCACAGCCTTTTTGTGCTTAGGAACACTAGACAGCATGTTAGAACCACATCTGGAGACTATTTCAAATAGTAAAATCATCAACAAGAAGCTGGAAAAAAAGTTATTAAATAGACAGCCAAAGGACATTCACTGGTAGAATGGGAGCTGAAACAAGAATGCAGAGTACAACCTTGTTTAACTTCAGTCAGGAAATATGCACATCAAGTGACTGAAACGCTTGCTGCATTGCATATGGCTGCAAGTGACTGAAAAAGTGCCTTGGTATTGATTTGGGGGTGCACAAATAAATTTTAGCAAATAGAATTTGCAAATATGGAATATGCAAATAATGAGGCTCAATTGTATTTTGTATTCTGTCTCTTACTACATAGCTTTCATAACGACTTTTAATGACTACCTTCTAGCCTACGAGTAGTTCCACCAAACTTTATTCTGTCATTCTTAGATTGTTGCACCCTTAGCTCTCTTGAGTTAGGAGCCTGGATTTGCAAGTGACAGACAACCCTTCATAAACAGATTTTAGAAAATCTCTTAATTTACAGAACCTGAAAAGCCCAGAAATACCTCTTGCTGTCTTCAAACATTGTGACCTTGAAAGTTCAAGCAATGCCACTGTAATTCTTTTCTATCACTTGTCTCTTCCCTCCCCTGTGTGGCTTCTGTCTTAGGCTTCCTGTAGTAGATAATGGCAGCAGCTCCAGACCCTATAGTCTCTCCACTTTACATAAAGCATGGAAGAGAGATGGCCCTTCCCAGAAATCCTACTAAAATTCTTATTGCATATTTTCAGCTATGATTAAGTCGTATGCCCGCTTCTGAGGCAATCACTGCGGGAATTAGGTGTTCTGATCACCTAAGCGTGGGTCATGTGCAGCATCTCTAGAGTTAAGGTGTGGTCCCCAGGCCACACAAATTCAGAAGGGGAAGGTAAGCAGAGGGCGAATGTGTGCTGGGAAGCAAAGCAGGAGAGATCCACGAGAAGAGAGAGGAGGATTTGTTTTTCACTCTTCTTTTTTTTTTTTTTTTTTGACGAAATTTCGCTCTGTCGCCCAGCCTGGAGTGTAGTGGCGTGATCTCAGCTCACTGCAAGCTCCGCCTCCCGGGTTCATGCCATTCTCCCTCCTCAGCCTCCTGAGTAGCTGGGACTACAGGCGCCCGCCACCACGGCCGACTAATTTTGGTTTTGTATATTTAGTAGAGACGGGGTTTCACCGTGTTAACCAGGATGATCTCAATCTCCTGACCTCAGCCTACCAAAGTGCTGGCTGGGATTACAGGCATGAGCCACTGCGCCCGGCCTTTTTTCACTCTTAAAAGTAACACTACTGGCCGTCGCAGTGTCTCCTACCTGTAATCCTAGCACTTTGGGAGGCCACGGTGGGCAGATCACCTGAGGTCAGGAGTTCGAGACTAGCCTGGTCAACATGGTGAAAGCCCATCTCCATTTAAAACACAAAAAATTAGCCGGGCATGGTGGCGGGCAACTGTAATCCCACCTGCTCGGGAGGCTGAGGCAGAATTGCTTGAACTCAGGAGGTGGAGGCTGCAGTGAGCCCAGATCATGCCACTGCACTCCGGCCTGGGAGGCAGAGTGAAACTCTGTCTCAAAAAAAAAAAAAAAAGTAACAGTACTATGTTCATCTTTCTGCAAATAACCCCAAACATAATTTTAGTAATAAAATCCCAATTTCAAATACTATTATAAAATATCAAGACTGGGAGAGCCCAAGGGCTTCCTCTAAGCCATCTACCAATCCAGTAAGGAATTTCCCTACACAATTTTCCTAGCTAAAAGTTTTCCAGATTTGTTTGGAAATCTTCAAAGACTGTAAAATCCACCCTCTGACTGTAGTTCAGCCTGGCTCCACAAGACAATCCTTTGCAGAGTTACGTTCTGTTGCCATTGTGTCCTCAAGGCTTCTTCTTTTCTTCAGGACAAATGTGCAGGTTTTCAACCTTTCGTCAAATGCCATTTCAGACTCCCTACCATCCTTGAAATAGTTTTTATTTACCTCATATTCCTTTTAAAAGGTGAGGCCCCAGATATTTTGGTGATTAAAGTGGCCCCTCAAGCTGGTAAGAACATTTCATATATATGCTCTCCAACAAAGAACTGAGTGCAGCTAATTCAGTTCCCCAATTGGATCCTGGATTCCTATTTAGTGGACTCAGTTTCCTGCTAGAATGCTCTCACCATCATCTCCACCTGAATAAACCCTACCCATCCTTCAAGACCTGTCTCATTTGCCTCTCTCCTCCAACAAGTCTTTTCTAGTTAAATCAAACTGGATCTCTCTTGCCTTTTTAAACTCCTGTCTGGTTTGTTGTTAATGCTGTTGTTTATTGTTTGTGTGTTTGTTTTGTCTCTGTCTTGTGGAATATACCATATATTATTGTCTAGAGCAATCTTATCTCTTATACCAGACTGTAAGGATTCTCTTCTAAGGATGCTTGTATTTTACTTTTCTTACCCGTGCCTAACACTGCTGGGTGTTTAATGGGTATCATCATCTGAAAGGAACTATGAGCATAGCCTAAGGCTGTGCTAATAAAGATTCAGTAATGTAGGAGTTGATTAGTTCTACCATAACTCTGCCTTACCTTAATGTTACACTGTCGTCCTCCAAGCAGTGGACTGAGCCCTTCCTTCAGAAGAGAATCCCATTTTATTGATCCCATTTTATTAGATTTCATAATTTTGCACATTCTAGCTGCAATTTTCCTGATAAATTTACAAGTTCCTGTTTGTAAAACGCAAGATTCATGAAAAAAAGATATTGGGTAGATTTTATTAACCACTTCATCTACCATACTTAGAACAATGCCTGATACCAATAAATTAGCAAAAAAAAAAATTGTTGAATTAATTGTATTTATAATTGGAACTTATAAAGTTACTCTTTTTTTTATTATACTTTAAGTTCTAGGGTACATGTGCACAACGTGCAGGTTTGTTACATATGTATACATGTGCCATGTTGGTATGCTGCACCCATTAACTCGTCATTTACATTAGGTATATCTCCTAATGCTATTCCTCCCCCCCGCCCTTCCCACAATAGGACCCGGTGTGTGATGATCCCCTTCCTGTGTCCAAGTGATCTCATTGCTCAATTCACACCTATGAGTGAGAACTTGCGGTATTTGGTTTTCTGTTCTTGCAATAGTTTGCTGAGAATGATGGTTTCCAGCTGCATCCATGTCCCTACAAAGGACACGAATTCATCCTTTTTTATGGCTGCATAGTATTCCATGGTGTATATGTGCCACATTTTCTTAAGCCAGTCTGTCACTGATGGACATTTGGGTTGATTCCAAGTCTTTGCTATTGTGAATAGTGCCGCAATAAACTTACTCTTTTTATATTTATACTTGATTATGTGCTCTCCCTTAAATGTTTTATTCACCTTATATATCAAACTCTATATGCAAACACTTTTTTTCTAGAGACTTACATAGAATAATAACGTACTTATAATAAAATGTGCTATACTATTCGAATATAGAAATAATGGTAATTAATTGCTAATGCCTTCATTTGCAAGAAACTAGATTTTTTAAAAAGGACACCTTTGCATATATAATATAATATATAACTTTGTAAAAGTTCCAGGCATTTAAGGTTTGATATTTTCATCCTTCTTTCTCTACCTATTTAAATAAACTTTTACGGTGCATAATGAGAAGAGATGAAGTAGGTATTTCATCTATAGCATTTAGTACCACACAAATGTGAGTGCTCCACTCACTTTATAGATGAGTAACTGCATATTCAAAGACATACTGTAACTTGGTCAAGGTCACACAGCTAGGGTGTGATGGAATCAAATATTTAAGCCTGAACCAAGATGTCTCTGACTACAAAACACAGGCCATGTCCCCTCTGACACACACCTCTTATGTTGCCAGGACTTCAGCCTTTTTATAGGGACTTTATACAAGTTAAGACATTAATGGACATGGTTTAAGGCTGCTTTATCTCTTCTTACTATATATTTTTGAGGTTGAGAAAATATGCATAGACTAAAATGTAGATGTCTTACCAAAGTCCAAATAATATTATCACAAAATGATTCACATTTTTTAAAAAGTTACATAAAACATAAAAGTTCTGATTAGTCTATTGTTTGCAATTGATTGTCAAAAGGCAAAATTACATTTTAAAAGCTCTGCTTCACAGGCGATATTATACAAACATTTTTGAATCCCACACTTTTAGCAGTTTTAAAAGAATACTGGAAAACAGGTTGGTTGGCTCATTGGTAAATTTCAGAAAGCTCTCTCAATTCCATCTATATAAACATCTGAACAGTTTAAAACAAATGGATCCCAAAGGAGTATTCAAATGAAACCTCACTAAACCCTGCTCTCAAACTTGTCATCTGTTTTTTGTACATCTTTTGTCACAACACAGCACACAATTTATTTTCCATGGGCAACATGTGGATGCTCATTTTCTTCCACTTCCTTCTGCATTTAACCACTATGATAACAGTCATTAGAGGCTCACTATGATGCTCCACGCTTTGCGGTCCCACAGTTTAGGAGGCTACGTACACAACCCTGTAATTTACCTAGGGCTAGCAGTTCTGGTCAAAAGAGATGCAACAAAATGAGATTTAAGAATGTTTATTAAGGTAGACAGTTTAGGCTCTGACACCAGAGGGTATCATTAATTGAATGGTTAGCACTACCTTCACTGCCATAACATTCAGCATTGAAAAAAATGGTTCTATTACTAGCTTTGTTGGTGCATCTTAACCTACTGGGATATATACACGAAAGTATTGTAATGTGCCAGCAGTCCACCAAATTAGCTCTGCAGGAACATACCCTCAGTGGGCTAGTTTATGGGCATCTCAGTGGGCTTCCATAATTTTTCAGTGATTTTAAATAATCAAGACAGTTTCATGTTAGTAAAAAGAGGTCATTTTCTCCATTTCAGAACTTCAATCCATCTTGTGGACCCTGGTTCCCTAGCTGCTGGAGGTCCTTTATGAGACTTGGTTGCAATTTCTGAGCCCTGTAGCCCTTTGTCTCACATCAGTGTAGGCCGCTTGCAGTCCTGTGGTTCCTCTGTGGCCTCCCAACTCAGGGCCTTCATGCTCGAGCAGGTTCTATACTTTCTTCCCCTTGAAAAAGAGAACTCAGGAAGGCACGCCTTTCCCTCTGTCAGCCTAACTGTGCTACCCTATGCTCTCTGCCCAGTACTTTTTGTTGGGATTCACTCAGGAAGGTGGCAAAAATATTAAAGGGAAGTATTAGGGAAAGTTACAGGGAATGGTCACAAACCTTTTTGGAAGGCCGAAAGGTTACATAGCTTGTAATAATTGAACAGATTGAAGGCAGCCGGTTCTTACCTTAAAGAATTAGGTCATGGGTAAATATGAGGGACAACAGAGGCTTCCCCGGTTAAGTCTGTTTGCCCTACCTCCATTAACTGACCTTTAAGCCAGACGGTCCGCTCAATGGGGAGGTCGACCAGGGATATTGCCCCCAGTGGTATTTACTTTAAACTGCGGTACCTGAGCTCCAATCCTTCGTAGAACTAGTCTCTTAACAATGTTAATTATCCACAGGTGTGTTAACTCAGAGCATCTGTTGTTAATTGTATACTAAATAAATGCCCGGGTGCAAACTGCTCAGGACTGGCCAACTGGCTGCAGTGACAAACCTCTCTTGGTGAGCAGGCGGTTGGACACTCAGCAGGACTGGCAAAGCAGAATATCTGTGTGTCAGTGTATGTTTTATTCATCCTTGGTTTGGGTCAGGGTCTGCAGGGCAGCCCCCCGCAGCTAATGCTCTCTTGTGAGGAGCGATACCTCACGTTTTATCAGCCTCTGGCTGTAGAAGAGCAGGACCACAATCCTGGAGGCTCAGCAAACATCCCATCAATGGTGGAAAATATGTTTCCCACACAGAGGTTACAGATGATGGGTTTCCAACTTCCAGAAGAGGAACCAGCTGAAGGGAACACCCCACTCCCTGCTCCCCACCACAGAAAAATGTATCCTCCTCCTTACCCCCTGCATTGGTTTTCTATTGCTGCTGTAACAAAATTAATACAAATTTAGAGGCTTAAAGCAACACAAAGGTGTTATAGTTCTGGAGGTGAAAAGACTGAAATGGGTCTCATGGGGCTGAAACCAAGGTGCCAGCAGAGCTGTATTCCTTCTGAAGACTCTAGGGGGAAACTGAATTCTTGATGTTTCCAGTTTCTAGAGGCTGTCTGTATTCCTGGCTGCCGGCTCTGCATCAGTCAGACCTAGGCTTCCACTGCCACATCTCTAATGGTCTCTTCTGCCTCTTCAGTATATAAAGACCTTTATGATTATATTAGTCCTACCCAGATAACCCAGGATAATCCCCCTGTCAAGATTCTTGACTTAATAACATCTGCAATGTCACTTTTGCCATGCAAGGCTATATACTCACAAGTTCCGGTAATTAAGGACATGGACATGTTGGGCAGGGGGTTGTAATTCTGCCTCACACTCCTATTCTCCCCCTTGTATCAAAGGGCATCTGACCAATTTGAACTCTAGTCCAGAACCTCAGGCAACTAGAGTTCTTATACCAATAATCAGACCTCTCCAACTCAGCCTTGGAGACTTGCCTAGGTCACTGTGGCATCCTGCTCCAGGGTGACCCCCAGTGATCCTTATCCCTACATGCCTCTGTGTGTATCCCTGACTTTCTGTGTAGGTTTTCCCACCTTGAGTCAGGGTATCTGTGTAACCAGTAGGATACAAGAATTGCCACTTCTCTCTTGGTCTTATGCTAGCTACAGGGGAAACCCAGAGGACACTTGAGGAGCCCTGTGGGAGGCCCACGTGGAAGGGAACTGAGGCCTCCTACCAACAGTCAGCATCATTTTGCCAGCCATATAAATGAGACACCTTTGATGTAGATCCTGCAGCCCCAGTCAAGACTTCAGATGCTGCAGCCCCAACTGAAATCTCAAAATCATGAGAAATACTGATTTGGAACTATCCAGGTGAGCCACTCCAGGATTCTTGACCCACAAACACTGACATAAATATTTATAGTTTTAAGCTACCAGGTTTTGGATTATTTGTTACGCAGCAATAGATAACTAATATGGTCATTCTCTCCTCTGTAATCTCAGATCATCAGGGTCAAATCCTCAGGTCAGGAAAAAGCCCAATCAGTGCTGAACTTTGTCCTATTACAGGTGATAACACCACAGCATTTTTATCATGTCAAAATGCTTTCCTTCTATTTGCTCTGCCACCTCCATCATAATTGCAAAATTAAAAAGAACCAATCAGATGCATGTATTTCACTCACTCTTTTTTATACTTCAGCAGTAAATAACCGGCCTTTGGAGACAATGAACTTGTCTCCTTGCCAGTGCATAATGGCAACTACGGTATATGTGATTGTGGAGGCCTGGAGATTTACTTGCTGGAGGTACACAGGTCTCCACAGTCTGCAAGGCCAAGTGATCACAACTCTCTACCATATTCATACTCTTAAGTGGAGCCTCCACAAAACACCTTACAAAATGGAGAAGATGGGGTAGAGGGACAGTGCTACTGCACTTCCCTTTATCTTTGCCACGCCTTAATATTTGTTGTTTCCAGTACAGAAGGTTAGCTAAGAAGTTCAGTTAAACTACTGATTTGTGATTTCTTAAAGTAAGGTATGAGGCACTCCTGGTAGATGGTACAGGGTTCTTTGTTGTATGAGGCTGTTCTCTTTATTGCGGGATGATAAGCATCCCCAACCCTATATAGCACACATCAGGCTCCTGCACTCACAAACACACACAAATACATATCTAAACATCCTTTTAGAAGAGTGGCGTTACCCACACTTGAGAACTATTGGTAAAATGTGGACTACAGTTCTTGCTACCCAAGATTGCTAGGCTGTGAGATACATTCGTTTATTTAAAAAATATGTACTATTTGCCAGGCACTGTGCTAGGTAGACACTAGGGATAATTTGATAAGCAAAACAAATAGACCAATTTCACTGAGCTTATATTGAAATGATGAAGGGAGACAATAAATAAAAAATAATCAAGATTAAGAATTGATATAAATGCTTTGAAGAAGGAGCATATATGTTACTATTGGCTAGAATCATAGGTAGATTTGAACTAATTTTGATGATTAAAAGAAAACCTTACCTGAAGAAGACAGAGCTAAATAAGGAGAGGAAAGAGAATCCTGAGAAGAGGAAACAGCCTGGGCAACAGCCCCAGTGTGTGAGGGACTACGGCCTAGATAAGAGGCAAACAAAAAACAGCTTCTGTGACTGAAGTGGGTAAAACAAGGGAGAGAAGAGTGTAAGATGAGAATGGAGAAGTATGGAGGACTTGACAAAAGCATGCATTTGAGATTATGTCCTAAAAGCAAAAAAAATGCATGTAAAGCTAGGAGAATGTGGGGTGTCATTAGAAAAGAAGAAAAGAGAATGTTTTTATGTGGAAAAGAGTTAACTGCATCACTGCTGCTAAGGAGTCAAGTCAGATGATGCAGTGAACAAAGTGACTCACTTCTAAGAAGAATACAAAGGGAGTGACACTGCATGACTTCTAGCAACAGATTAGAAAGGAAAGTCCCAAGGGAAAAGCTGTGCAAAGAAATCATGCTGCAAGGAAGCCAAGGAACTGCCTAGGAAGGCCACAGATAGCTGTTCTAGCAACCGATCCAACTGAGTTCCCAGCCCACAGCCAGCATCACCCTCCAGAGGCAGGAAGGAATGCGTCTTTGGGTGATTCTAGCCCTCAGCCTTGGAGCTTCTGCAGCAGAAGCTAAGTGGAGCAGAGAAAAACTTTATCTATAAGTCCTTTTTTCAAATTACAGATATATGAAGAAAATAAATGTTGACATTGGTTTAAGCCACTGAAGTTGTGGGCAGTTTATGCAGCAGTAGATAACTAGAACACATATATTCCATATGGCATAGCCACATGGAAGGAGTCATCTGACCAACATCAGACTGTACATTTGAGAAAGGAAGCTTTATGGTCTTATGCCACTGATGTTCAGACTTTTGTATGTTGTGAAAGTTTGCATTAACTACCTTGACTGGTACAGATGGAAACTGGAAAACAGCAAGAGGGCTTAGCAACATAAAAGTCACTGGTGATCTTAGGGAGAGTTATTTCAGTGGAGAGATGAATTAGGAAGCCAGAGAATAAGGCAATTGAGACAGAATTCTGGACAACTATTTCTGGTAATTTGGTTATAGAGAGTGGAAGGGAAATAGAGTGGAACTGGATGGGGATCAAGAATCTAGTGATGCCTTCAGGGTTCTCTTGTGTATCTAAACAGGAAAGAATTGGGCTGGTTAAAGCCAATGGGAAGAACCAGCTGAGAGACAGGGGTTGAAAGGAAAAGAGAGTAATGGGATTCCTGTAAGCCTTGAAGGGATGGGGAGCAGGAATTTATCTTACATAGATGACACAAATTTTCATTTCTATGGGAGAAAAAGGGACAGACAGGTACATATATGGGTAGGTTCATATGTTTCATGTTAAAATATGAGACTTATTTTTCTCTATAAAATAAGAGCAAGCTTATCTGTTGTGAGTGAGATGGAGAAAAATGTACAAATTTTAAGAACTGAAGACAAGGAAGGAGAGCAACGTAGTTTCCTGCAAATATAATTATGACAATTTTTCTCCCTGGCACAATTCTAAAACCGGGGCATCTGAGTTCACCTGAATGAAATCTGAATTGTTCATTTTCCCCAGTAGGAGAAAACTTTCTCCTTCATTCACACCTCTATCCCAGCCTCAAATTATCGAAATCTCCCATGTCAAAATCCTTCATAGGCTACAAACCCCTTCCCCTCCCACAAACGTCAGTGTGCACACCCTTTAAATCCAGGACAGGCAGCCTTCACATACCCTCAGCCAACAATGTTTGCCTGAAGTTTCTGACAATAAGGAAACACTTCTACAATATTTATGTACATATCTATCTCTTTCTTAGGGTATAAAATTCTTTTTTTAACTTTTATTTTAGATTCAGGGGGTACATATGCATGTTTGTTACCCGACTAGACTCCCTGATGCTGAGGTTTGGAGTACAACTGATGCCATCACTCAGGTACAGAACAGAACAGGTATCACCCCTTTTTCATTTTGTGTCTTCCATGACTCCCAGTATTTGGTAGGCTCACAATTGTCTACTTGAAAATGTTCATTAGTTGTCTTTAGGCTATTAGATACTCAAAACACTAAAAATCCATTCCTTCCATTTTTCATTGAAATGTTACGACTATGTTTTATTCCCATGAATAGTCCCAAAGAGGTAGAAGAGGCATCAATAACAGATTGGCTACAAAAACCATTCATGTTCTACTCATGAAAAGAGAAGCAATTTCTTTTTTGGTAGTGTAGTCAAAGCCAGTCCAGCTGTATAGTAAAGCAGATGAAAACAGGGACTCTAAAAACAAGGAGCTCTGGGTTAGAATCTCAAATACAAAATTACTATCTGTGTGTTTCTTCAAATATCTTATCCTCTGTTTCCTAATCTATAAAATAGAAAAAACACTATATACATTTCAGGGTTACTGTGGGATATGGAAAAAAATGTATATGGTACCCAACAGCTAGTAGGGACTTAATAAATCATAGCTATTAGTACTCATTTAGCAAGCATCTAAATGAGAATCACTAGGACTCAAGTCAATGTGCAATCCAGTATTAAGGAAAAGATTCTCATCTGAGTATTTCATTATATTTGCCTCAAGGGCATAATAATTATGTAAAAACTTAGAAGTTAAAGAGAAATTATTTCTTTAAAACTTAAATGTATTTTGTAAACACCATATAAATAATGAAAAAACTGTGGGAAGAATTGCTAGTTCTGTCATTTGGGTTTGTATTCTCATGGTGATAAACCACATACTTGCTCTCTTTTGCACTGTATATGTTTGCTTGATTCAAATTTATATTAGAGTTCTTGTTGAAGAAGCACTGCCCTAAGGCTTCTAGTAAAAAAAAAAAAAAAAAAAATTGCTCAGGACCACAGCTCTGCAAGTTTTAAGACAGCCTCTGAGATAACCCTGGGCTGTGTTATTCATTAAATTCACTCTGATCCTGATAGCCTATGACCTGTGCAGATTGGTAATCACCATAAAGATAGATATCTTGGGGCACAGTGTTGCTAAATGTATTCATGTTTTAAAAGCAGACAAAATGAAGTATGTACATTTATTACCAACTCTCAGTTAACTGAAGTAATTTGGGGTACAGAAAAACAGTCTATCCCAATTCTTCTAACTGTACCCACTTGTGCTAATAAACTGAGCATCCTTAGGACTCGGTTTTTTTTAAAACTAGACTCCTTTTTAGCTAGAAACAGTGATCATGTCAGTAGCAGCAAGCATCACTAGCTCCCAGATGGTGGTTTCAAAATAGTCCTTCTCACTAGAAGGTTTCTTGGAGAACTGGGTACTCTAGGTCCAAGGCAGGAAATGTATTAGAAAAGCCTGGAACATATTATTATTGCACGCAGCAAGGAAGCTATCAAAGAAAATTAGGGTTGTATCCAAAGGATTCAGGAGCCAAATTAAAGAAGTCTCCACTGACCAACGATGGGACTATCTGAACTTCAAAAAGAATAAGAAATGCAATGAATTTAAACCAATAACATGTTTAAATCCAAAAGTTCACAGAGATGTTTTTAAAAAGAAATAAACTAACTGATTATCTTTAAAGGATAACAGGGAATTAACTATTGATTTTGAAAATTAGAAAATAATTTGAAAGAATCAAGCATTTACCATGTATTTCTTATATGAACTTTACCATTAGATAGCCTATACTAGAAGACAGAAGTGTCACTTGATAAAACTATACCAGTAAATTTTAAAAAGAATTGCAACTTCCAATGAATTAATAGGATTCCAATGAATCCTAGGCCATGTGTATGGCTGCTAACATCACCGAAAGAGAAACAACTGGATCTTACATGTTTCTTGACGAGAGAGCACAAAATCACCCATAGTTTTGCAACAGGTAGTAAATATTAGTCTGATCAAGACTTTGGATCCAGCTCCCAATTTCAGGATTTATCAAGGACATAAGAAAACAGTAAGTATGAAACTAAGTGTAAGATCGAAAAATCTAGGCTCCGTGAAACTTTACGTGTCACATTGTATGAGTTCTTCAATAGATAAGGGATCAGCAAATAAAATTAACGGTGAGGGATCCTAGAGATTAAAAGACAATTAAAAGACATATCAAAGTTTTTAAAAAGGGGTCAAACTAAAATATATTATGTGGGCATGCATATTGAGATAATAAAATTACTCTTAAAAACACTAGTAGTGATTGCTCTAAAAGTCATGATAATGGTAATTTGGAAGGATGGGAGCAAGTTGCAATTAGAATGTGATACATGGGGGAGGACTTTGGGGGTGCTAGGAAAATTCTGTTTTTCCTAGCAGAATTTTGGTTGATAATAGTACATTATTCTGTATATTTTACTTTTGTGGTTTTTCTCAATGTTATTTTAGATTTTTAATCTTTTTCCATACTTATTCTGCTCATGTATCAATATATGTTTTATTTTAAAATAATGAAGTTAGGTTCTTTCTAAAAAGAGAAAACAATAATAGATATAAATGATAAAGAAGGAAATAGTCTTTCACCCTGGGTCCCTGAGTTAGATACTCTCAAGAAATATCCATTCTTCATCAGGACTTTGCAGACTACATACTGTGTATTCAAATAAGAGACTGAGACTCAAACTTACCCCTCAGGTGAAGATAAACTTCTTGGACTGTCAAACTACAGTCAAAGAAAATCTGTAAGAATGGATTGGTGGCCAAATTCATTCATTCTGAAAGATGAGCATCTTTTATTGGCTTATTTTTCATTCATTCACCCATTTTAGAAATTGTTAGAATTCCCTATATGTTCTATGCACTAGAGATGTAAAGATTAAAACTCAACAATTTGAACATAGAGACAACCATAATTAATGCACACACACACTCACACACACGCGTCTAAGGAAACACAGAAAAGTTTTACCTTATTCAAATAAGGAAACAGGTCATGGAAGACATCTTAGAGAAAGTGACGCTCGAGTTTCACTTTTAAAACTGAGCACAAGGTAGTCCAGTAGCTGAGGAGGGACAGAAATTCCAGACAGAGGAAACCTCTGGAGCAAACTCAAAAATACATGAGAAATCATAGCATAATTGAGGAACTGTACCTAGTTCAATTTACCTGAAGGCCATTTGAAGAGAGGGCGGTGGGAAAACTGAGGGAGTAGAAAAACTTAAGGGTGAATAAGGTTTTATAGATAGAAAAAAAAAAGCAATAGATGAAATGTCCAGTAGGTAGCAGGGAATATTTGTTAGATGGATGCAGGATGGCTGGAAGAAAGAATGGATTATGAACGGGTAGGTGAGAAGGCCTTGCTAGGAAGTTCGACGTCATCCTGACAGTTTTCTACAGCTGTGAAAAGATTTTAAGTGGAGGGATATGAGCAGATTTGCATTTTAAGAAATGCCACTTTGGCAGATGTGTGGAATGCAGAGTGGAATTGGAAGGTTGTAGAGAAGAGCAAAAGTCCAAGTAAGAAAAAAAA
>NW_012109964.1:756561-758125 GCF_000951045.1 Mandrillus leucophaeus | reverse complement strand
GAACTCCTGACCTCAGGTGATCTGCCCACCTCGGCCTCCCAAAGTGCTGGGATTACAGGCATGAGCCACCACACCCAACCCGTGATATGTTTTAATACAATCATACAATGCTTAATAATCACATCAGGGTAAATGCAGTATCCATCACCTTAAGTATTTATCCTTTGTTTGTGTTACAAAGAATCCAATTATGCTCTTACAGTTATTTTTAAATGTATAATAAATGACTGTTGACTATAGACACACTGTTGTGCTATCAAATAGTAGATCTTATTCATTGTATCTAACTATACTTTTGCATCCCTCAGCAATCCCCTTTCTCCTCCAAACTACCCATTAGTCATCCACACTCCATCCCCCACGCTACCCCTCACAGCCTCTAGTAACCATCATTCTGCTCTCTATCTCCACAAGTTCAATTGTTTTAATTTTTAGCTCACACAAATAAGTGAGAACATGTGAAGTTTGTTTTTCTGTGCCTGGCTTATGTCACTTAACAAAATGTCCTTAAGTTTTATCAATGCTGCTGCAAAAGACAGGATATCATTCTTTTTTAGGCTTGACTAGTCCTCCGTTGTGTATATATATCACATTTTCTTTATCCATTAATCTTTTGATGGACATTTAGGTTGCTTCCAAATCTTGGCTATTGTGAACAGTACTTCAATAAACATGGGAGTGCAGATATCTTGTTGATATACTGATTTCCTTCCTTTTGGGTAAATACCTAGCAGTGGGATTGTTGGAACAAATCATAGTTTAATGTTTAGGTTTTTAAGGAACCTCCAAACTGTTCTCCATAGTAGTTGCACTAGTTTACATTCCTAACAACAGAGTATAAATGTTGCCTTTTCTCCACATCCTCACCAGCATTTGTTATTGCCTGTCTTTTGGCTATAAGCCATTTTAATCGGGTGAGATGATGCCTCATTGTAGTTTTGATTTGCATTTCTCTGTTGATCAATGGTGTTGAACACCTTTTCATATACCTGTTTGCCATTTGTATGTCTTCATTTGAGCAATGTCTATTCCAATCTTTTGCCCATTTTTTAATCAGATTATTAGATTTTTTTTCCTATTAAGTTGTTTGAGCTTCTTACATTCTTGGTTATTAATCCTTGTCAAATGGGTAGTTTGCAAATATTTTCTCCCTTTCTGTGGGTTAAGTCGTCACTTTGTTGATTGTTTCCTTTGCTTGTAGAAGCTTTTTAACATGATGTCATCCCATATGTCCATTTTTACTTTGGTTTACTCAAGAAATCATTGACCCATTCAGTGTACTGTTTTCTTTTACTATTTTTATAGTTTTAGGTCTTGCATTTAGGTCTTTGATTCATTTTGATTTCCTGTATGGCAAGAGATGGGGGTCTCATCTCATTCTGCTTATGGATACCCAGTTTTCCCATCATCTTTCCTCATTGTATGTTCTTAGCAACTTTGCTAAAAATGAGTTTACTATAGATTTATGGATTTGTTTTTGGGTTTTCTATTGTGTTCCACTGGTCTGTGTGATTGTTTTTATGCTAGTATCATGCTGTTTTGGTTACTACAGGTCTGTAGTATA
>NW_012109964.1:753681-755631 GCF_000951045.1 Mandrillus leucophaeus | reverse complement strand
CAGTTTTTTAAGCGTTTTTTTTTTTTAATCATGAAGGGATGTTGAATTTTATCAAATGCTTTTTCACCATCAATTGAAATGATCATATGGTGTTTGTCCTTCATTCTGTTGATACGATGTATCACATTGATTTGCATATGTTGAACCTTACTTGCATCCCTAGGATAAATTGCACTTGGTCGTGATGAATGACCTTTTTAATGTGTTGTTGGATTTGGTTTGCTAGAGTTTTGTTGAAGACTTTGCATCAATGTTCATCAGGGATATTGGCCTGTAGTTTTCTTTTTCAGATGTGTCTTTGTCATTTCAATGTCAAAGTAATGCTGGCCTTGTAGAATGAGTTTGGAAGTATTCCTTCATTTTCTATTTTCTGGAATAGTTTGAGTAGGATTTGTTTTCATTCTTTAAATATTTGTTATAATTCAGCAGTGAAGCCCTTGGATCCTGGGCTTTACTTTGCTGGAAGACTTTTTATTATAGTTTCAATTTCATTACTTGTTATTGTTCTGTTCAGGTTTTGGATTTCTTCATGGCTCAATCTTGGTGGGTTGCATGTGTCTCTAGCAATTTATCCTTATCTTCTCGGTTTTCCAATTTATTGGCATGTAGTTGCTTATAATAACCTTGAATGATCCTTTGAATTCCTGTGTTATCAGTTGCAATGTTCCCTTTTTCATCTCTGATTTTATTTATTTGGATCTTTCTTTACTCTTTGTCTGAAGGTGTGTTCCTTTTGTTTGTCTTTTTAAAATACCCACTTTTAATTTCATTAAACTTTTGATTTTTATTTCAATTTTATTTTTTCTGTTCTAACCTTTATTTCTTATTTTCTTCCACTAGTTTTGAGTTTGGTTTGCTCCTTGTTTTCTAGTTCTTTAAGTTGTATTATTAAGTTATTTATTTGAAGCTTTATTTATGTTTTTGATTTAAGTGCTTATTGCTACAAACTTTCCACTTAGTCCTGCTTTTGCTGTACCCCATAAGTTTTGCTATCTTGTGTTTCCATTTTCATTTGTTTCAATATGTTTCTAAAATTTCCTTCTTAATTTATTCATTGACCCACTGGCTATACAGGAGCATATAATGTAATTTCTGTATATTTGCATAGTTTCCAAAATTCTTCTTGTTACTGATTTCCAGTTTTATTCCATTGTTGTGAGAGAAGACACTTGAAATAATTTTTTTTTTTTTTTTAAATTTTTAAGACTTGTTTTCTGGCCTAACATATGGTTTATCCTTAAGAATAATCCATGTGTTCAGGAGAAGAATGCATATTCTGTAGCTCTTGGACGAAATGTTATGTAAGTATCTATTAGGTCCATTTTGTCTATAGTGCAGGTTAAGTCTGATTTTTGCGGGGGGCGGATGGTGATTTTCTGTCTACAAAATGCTGAAAGTGGGATGTTGAAGTCTCCAACTGTTATTGTATTGTGATCTGTCTCTCTCTTCAGCTCCAATAATATTTACTCTGTATCTGGGTGCTCCAGTTTTGGGTGCATATACATTTATAATTGTTATATCTACTTGCTATATAACTTTTTGCTATTATATATAACCAGTTATATATAACTTCTTGCTATTATAAAATTATCTTCTTTGTCTCTATATTTTTTGTTTTGTAAACTATTTTTTCTGCTATAAGTGTAATTACTCTTGCTAATTTTGTTTTCTATTTGCATGGAATATCGTTTTTCCTCCCTGTTAGTCTATGTGCATCTTTATAGGTGAGTTGTGTTTTTCATAGGCAACATAGTGTTGGGTCTTATTTTTTAATTCATTCAGTCACTGTGTGTCTTTTGATTGGAAACTTTAGTTCATTTACTTTCACTGTTATTATTGATAAGTAAGGACTTACTTCTATCATTTTGTTATTTGTTTTCTGGTTGTTTTGTATTCTTCTCTTCCTTCTTTCCTTCCTTCCTATCTTTCTTTTAGTGAAGGCAGTTTTCT
>NW_012109964.1:752350-753631 GCF_000951045.1 Mandrillus leucophaeus | reverse complement strand
AGGCCATTTGAAGAGAGGGCGGTGGGAAAACTGAGGGAGTAGAAAAACTTAAGGGTGAATAAGGTTTTATAGATAGAAAAAAAAAAGCAATAGATGAAATGTCCAGTAGGTAGCAGGGAATATTTGTTAGATGGATGCAGGATGGCTGGAAGAAAGAATGGATTATGAACGGGTAGGTGAGAAGGCCTTGCTAGGAAGTTCGAACGTCATCCTGACAGTTTTCTACAGCTGTGAAAAGATTTTAAGTGGAGGGATATGAGCAGATTTGCATTTTAAGAAATGCCACTTTGGCAGATGTGTGGAATGCAGAGTGGAATTGGAAGGTTGTAGAGAAGAGCAAAAGTCCAAGTAAGAAAAAAAATCCTAAACTGAACTAAGGAAATGGCGGTGACGATGCAAAGGATAGACTGAATTTGAGATCAATGATAGATTCAAGAGAGGTGACTTTTGATATAGGAAAAGTTGATTTAAAAGGTAGATTTATTTTCAGGTTTCTGCCTTGAAGTGATGTCATGAACATGATCCTGAAATTATAAAACAGAGTGAGAAAACTGATTATCTCCTTGGCCAAAGTTTGTTCAGGTTCTTCTCAGCCTTCTTTCTTTCTCAGTTATTTTTAAATGTAACTAGGCCCAACTAGGGGCCTAGTTAAAAAGAATGCTAGTTTAACTTTAGGCTACTGTGTCCTTCCCTGTGAAGTTCAGCCCCTAGTGTTTCTCTAAGTAACTTCCCATCCACTGACTCCCACACTGCTCCTGGGCTATGATTTGCTACAATTTCTCACTTCTCCTTGTTGTATTAGAAGTTGAGCCCAATCTCTCTCTCCTACTACAAAACCACACTTTAGTAGCCACCAGAATAAAGTCTACCTTACCATCTTTAACAAGTGTCGTGAATAATCTTTTCTTTAACAAATCAAGAAAGGTGACAATTTTAATACGGGGAAGGTTGATTAAAAAGGCAGATTTATTTTCAGATATCTGCCTTGAAACGGTGTCATTAACATGATCTTGAAACTGTAAAAACAAAGTGAGAAAAATATTTAAAATATATTCAGGACGAATCAGATGACAATTAAATATCTCAGAAGGCAAAAAGAGAAAGAACTCTGCTTCATGCAGAAAAGAAAATTGGCTGAAAATATTGTGAGGGATTAGCCAATTCATCAGATATGAGAACTAGTAATTCAGGAAAAGGGACTTCAAGATGACCCCATGTGGAGAGTGTTAACATCAAAACTCGAAAGTTTGAACTAACAGGTAGTAGCATAACAACAAAAAA
>NW_012109964.1:747970-749965 GCF_000951045.1 Mandrillus leucophaeus | reverse complement strand
TCACTTTGTTGATTGTTTCCTTTGCTTGTAGAAGCTTTTTAACATGATGTCATCCCATATGTCCATTTTTACTTTGGTTTACTCAAGAAATCATTGACCCATTCAGTGTACTGTTTTCTTTTACTATTTTTATAGTTTTAGGTCTTGCATTTAGGTCTTTGATTCATTTTGATTTCCTGTATGGCAAGAGATGGGGGTCTCATCTCATTCTGCTTATGGATACCCAGTTTTCCCATCATCTTTCCTCATTGTATGTTCTTAGCAACTTTGCTAAAAATGAGTTTACTATAGATTTATGGATTTGTTTTTGGGTTTTCTATTGTGTTCCACTGGTCTGTGTGATTGTTTTTATGCTAGTATCATGCTGTTTTGGTTACTACAGGTCTGTAGTATAGCATGAAGTCAGGTAGTGTGATTCCTCCAGTTCCATTATTTTTTATCAGGATAGCTTTGGCTATTTTGGGTCTTTTTTGGTTCCGTATACATTTTAGAATTGTTCTTTCTATTTCTGTGAAGAATGTCATTGGTATTTTGGCAGAGATTGCACTGAATCTGTAGATTACATTGAGTAGTATGGGTATTCTAATAATATTAATTCTTCCAATCCATGAACATGAAATCTTTCCACTTTTTGTGTGTCTTCTTCAATTTCTTGCATCAGTGTTTCATAGTCTTCATTGCAGAGATCTTTCACTTCTTTGATTAAGTTTATTCCTATGGTTTTTTTAATTTGTAGCTATTATTAATAGGATTATTTTATTGATTTCCTTTTCAGATTGTTCACTATTGGCATATAGGAATCCTAATTTTTGTGTGTTGATTTCATATACTGTAATTTTACTAAATTTGCTTATCATTTCTAATAGTTTTTACATTGAGTCTTTAGGTTTTTCCAAATATACGACTGTATAATCTGTAAACAAGGATAATTTGGCTTCTTCCTTCTCAATATGGATGCTCTTTATTTATTTATCTGACTACTCTAGCTGGGACTTCCAGTACTATGTTGAATAATAGTGGTGAAAGTGGGCATCCTTGTCCTTTGCCAGATCTTAGAGGAAAGGCTTTCAGCTTTTCCTTGTCCAGTATGATACTAGCTGTGGGTCTGCCATATATGGCTTTTTTTTTTTTTTTTTTGAGATGGGGTCTCACTGTATCATCCAGGCTGGAGTGCAGTGGCATGATCTCGGCTCACTGCAACCTTTGCCTCCCGCATTAATGGCTTTTATTTTACTGAGGTGTGTTTCTTCTATTCTCAGTTTTTTAAGCGTTTTTTTTTTTTAATCATGAAGGGATGTTGAATTTTATCAAATGCTTTTTCACCATCAATTGAAATGATCATATGGTGTTTGTCCTTCATTCTGTTGATACGATGTATCACATTGATTTGCATATGTTGAACCTTACTTGCATCCCTAGGATAAATTGCACTTGGTCGTGATGAATGACCTTTTTAATGTGTTGTTGGATTTGGTTTGCTAGAGTTTTGTTGAAGACTTTGCATCAATGTTCATCAGGGATATTGGCCTGTAGTTTTCTTTTTCAGATGTGTCTTTGTCATTTCAATGTCAAAGTAATGCTGGCCTTGTAGAATGAGTTTGGAAGTATTCCTTCATTTTCTATTTTCTGGAATAGTTTGAGTAGGATTTGTTTTCATTCTTTAAATATTTGTTATAATTCAGCAGTGAAGCCCTTGGATCCTGGGCTTTACTTTGCTGGAAGACTTTTTATTATGGTTTCAATTTCATTACTTGTTATTGTTCTGTTCAGGTTTTGGATTTCTTCATGGCTCAATCTTGGTGGGTTGCATGTGTCTCTAGCAATTTATCCTTATCTTCTCGGTTTTCCAATTTATTGGCATGTAGTTGCTTATAATAACCTTGAATGATCCTTTGAATTCCTGTGTTATCAGTTGCAATGTTCCCTTTTTCATCTCTGATTTTATTTATTTGGATCTTTCTTTACTCTTTGTCTGAAGGTGTGTTCCTTTTGTTT
>NW_012109964.1:732540-742935 GCF_000951045.1 Mandrillus leucophaeus | reverse complement strand
GCCCTTTTGAGGTTATTTTCTTGATCTTGTAGGCATGTTTCATTCTTTTTTAATCTTTTTCCTTTTGTCTTCTCTGACTGTGTATTTCAAATAGCCTGTCTTTCAAGCTCACTAATTCTTTCTTCTGCTTGATCAATTCTGCTGTTAAAAGGCTCTGATGCATTCTTCAGTATGTCAACTGCATTGCTCGACTCCGGAATTGTTTCTTGATTCCTTTTAATTATTGTAGTCTGTTTGTTAAATTAATCTGATAGTACTGAATTCCTTCTCTGTGTCTTCATGAATTTCATTGAGTTTCCTCAACACAGCTATTTTGAATTCTCTGTCTCTCCATAATTGGTCACTGGTGCCTTATTAAGCTTGTTTGGGGAGGTCATGTTTTCCTGGATGGTCTTGATGCTTGTGGATGTCCATCGGTGTCTGGGCATTTAAGAGTTAGCTATGTATTGTAGTCTTCACAGTCTGGGCTTGTTTGTATTTGTCCTTCTTTTGAAGGCTTTCCAGTTATTCGAAGGGACTTGGGTGTTGCACTCTAAGGTTCTGGTTACTGCAGCTGTATCTATATTAGGAAGCACGCCAAGCCCAGCTGTGGCTCTTACAGACTCATAGAAGTATCACTATGGTGGTCTTGGATAAAATCCAGAGGAATTCTCTGGATTACCAGGCATAGACTTTTGTTCTCTCCCAAGTAGAGTCTCTCTCTATGTGTTGAGCTGTCTGAAGCTGGGGGAGAGTTGACACGAGCACCCCTGTGACCACCACCACTGGGACAGTGTTGGGTCAGATTTGAACCCAGCACAGCTCTGGGTCTCACCCAAGGTCTGCAGTAACCACTGCCTGATTATCATTTATGTTCACTCATGGCCCTAGAGCTCTACAATCAGTAGGTGGTAAAGCCGGGTAGGCTTATGTCCTTTCCTTCAGGACAGTGAGTTTCCCTGGGCCCCAGGTGGATCAAGAGATGCTGTCCAAGAGCCAGGGCCAAGGTTCAGAAAACTTAGACATCTTCCTGGCTCTCTATCCTACTGCAACTGAGCTGGCACCCAGGCCAAAAGACCAAGTCCTTCCCACTTTTCTGTTCTCTTTCAACAAGCAGAAGGGTCTCTCCTTGTGGCCTCCACTGCTGCAGGCCTGTTGTGAGTACTGCCTGGCTACCATTAATGTTCATTCAAGACCCATTCCCCAGTCAGCTTGTGGTGAATGCTGCCAGGCCTGGAACTCTCTCTTCAGGGCAGTGGGCTCCCTTTTGACCCAGGGCACACCCAGAAATGTCATCCAGGAGCCAAGACCTGTAATCAGGGACCCAGGAGCCTACTTCATGCTCTATCCCACTGTTACTAAGCGGATACACAGCTGCAGGACTAAATTCTCTTTACTCTTCCCTATTATTTCTTCAAGCGAAAGGAGTCTCTCCCGACAGCCACCACAGCTGGGAATATGCTGGGTCACACCTGAAGCTAGCACATCTCTGAGTCTCACCCAAAGTTTCTGGTGAGTACTGCCTGGGGACTGCTGCTGATTATTCAAGGCCCAAGTTCTCTTTAGTCAGCAGGTGATGAATCCTGCCATGATTGGTTCCCTCCCTTCAAGATAGCAACTTCCCTTCTGGCCCAGGGTATGTCTGGAAATGTTGTCTGGGAGCTAGCACCTGGAATAGGGCCTCAAGACTCTGCCTGGTGCCCTTTTCTACTGTGGCAGAGTTGATATCCAAGTTTTAAGACAAAGCCCTCTTTCCTCTCCCCTCTCCTTTCCTGAAGCAGAAGAAGGAAGTCTCTCCCGCAGCTGTGAGCTGTGCTGCCTGGGGTCAGATGAGGGTTGACACAAACACTCCCTTGTCCATCCTGGGTGGTGTCTCACTAGGTCATGTGTACCCCAAATCCACTGACTCCGAGCCCAGCACAGTACCAGGACTTGTCCAGGAATTGAGGTCCTTGTGTCCTAGAGTGACTTTCAAGTTTATTTAAGACCCCCTAGCACTTTAGTCTGTGGTGGTAGGACTTGCCAGAACTCAGGTTCTGACCACTGGAATCAGTGATTCCCCTTTGGCTAGCACTGGTCTAAATGCTCCCTCTGTTGGTGCTGGCTGAGCTCTGCCCCATGTTACTTTCTGCTGTAATGGGGCAGCATTGAGTTCTAATGCAAAGTCCCACAATCACTGTGTTCTTCCTCCCCTAAGTACATGGACTCTCTCTCTGTATCACACAGCCACAGTCAGTGGATGGGGGAGGGTGATGTAGGTGATTCCAGACTGTCTTTCTACCCTCTTCAGCGCCTCTTTCCTTAATACGATGTTAAAACCAGGTACTATGATTGCTCACCTGATTTTTGGTTCTTCTGAAGCTACCTTTTTGTGTGGCTAGTTGTTCAATTTGTTGTTCTTGTGGGAAGAAATGACTGCTGGAGACTTCTATTCAACCATATTGCTCCAGCTTGCTCCTCAATATTAATATTTTTGTGTAAAAAGAACAAAACTGTGCATATTAGTTATTTTAGGTTTATGAGAACTTTTTCCCTTTGATCATTTTCTATTTCTGGTATAGAAATAGATTTAAATTTCTATTTCTAGAAATAGATTTAAATTTCTATTTCTAGAAATAGAAATTGATTTAGACTTGTTACTTGTTATTTTAAAGTAAAATTTTATTAGCTATATAAACAATACTGCATCATTTAAGAGAATGTAAGACTCCACGTATGTATAAGTTTAATTTACTAGATTTTTAAGAATTTATTAAGTAATTCTGATGGTGTTATTTGTTAGTGAGTCACATAAAGTGATTCTAAAGAAATCTTAAGTACAATAGATATATAAATGAAATATAAATAACTGGTTAAAACAAATTTAAAGGTGACTTAAATTGGCATATTAATAAATATAATCAAATTCATGAGATCAAATCAAATTCATATATTAAAGAAAATGTAGCCTCTGAATAATCTTTTCTGGACCTGTAAGTCACCTGTGAGAGCATTTAAAAAATCACATGGGTAGGTGATGACAGTCTTTGTCATAGGGGATACAGAAAAAAGAGTAATTATGAAATTAAATAATGAGGTGCCTATGGGACACGTGGATGAAATTATCAATAGATATTTGGAAAGCTAGATTATATTCTGAATGTTTGTTCTTTTAAAAATATACATTAAATATAACATATCCCATAAGCCCTGGAAATATAGTAGTGAACAAAATAGGCATGATCTGTACATATTATTGGAAAAGCCATATAATGACCACAAAATAATATATAAGTATTGATAAATGCAATGCACAGAATTAAAATAATGTGGAATGATAGAGGGCAACAAGGGGTACCTTCCACTGAAATTTTAATTATTCAAAAAGAGTCAGCCTTCCTACAATTAGAGGAAATGGTGTTCTATTCAGAGGGAAGGGCTAGAGCAAAATCCTTGTGACAGAAATAAGCTCCGTGAGTTTGGGGGAAATAAAAAAGCTCTCTGACCAGTGTCTAGTGAGTAAGGAAGGGGCTAGGTGATGAGGTCAAAGAATTCAGAAAGATCATATCTTGTAAAAAATAGGTAATAAGTTTGGATTTTATTCTGAGTGTGGTAAGAAAATTTTAGAGAGTTTTGGGGAGGGAAGAACATCTGATTTCAATTTTAACAAAATCCCTTCATGAAGAATGGATGACAGAGGAGCAGGAGCAGAAGCAGAAGCAGCAAGATCAGTTGAAGACATATTGAAATTGTCCTGCTGAGAGATGATGGTGAGTTGGATGGAGTGACTCACAGTATGTTTATAGGCAGAGGCAACAGAGCTTAATGATGGGGTGGATAGAATAAGAGGAATGGGTAAGCAAAAAAGAGGAACCAAGAATAACTCCTAGATTATTGGCCTGAGTACCTGAATGAATATTCGTGCTTTGGTACTGTCATGAGAAAGATGTACGGAGGAAGAGATTAAAGAAGTGGAAGCAAAATTCAATAGGATTTTGTCCGTGATTGCTTGAGATACTTATTAGGTATGTAAGTTGAAATGTCTAGTAGAAGACTGGAAATAAAACTCCAGAATTCAGGAAAGTAATTAGGGTTAAAGATACACATTTGAGGCCCACTAGCATATGTCATATACACCTAAAAATAACATTGTATGTTTTCTTCTTGAGAATGATCCCTTCGAAAAGAAGGAGTTCTAATACTTGAGTGTCTCCTGCAATGGGGCATAATAGCAATTATATCAGTAGACTGACCTTATAAGTTGTTATTGTAAGTCACTCAAGACCACAAGAAATATGTAGGATTCAACTGACAAAAATATTCATAAGAAGTCAAGGATCCTGAAAGTATAGGTAAGAATGAAAAGTCATCACATTCAAAGATCTTTAAAGTTAAAGAGAATTCCTATTTCTATTCCTCAGGATTCTGAAGAGTCAAAGAAATGAAAAATTTAGTCAAGTGATAAAGCTGAGCAGGATGTGCTAACTTCCATGACTACAAAAAAGAATTATACAGTATGTATAATATGAATCCAAAGAAAAAGGCTATGTGTCTTAGATTTACAGTTATTGACATAGCAACTATAACTAAAGTTCAATGTATCCTATTACAGTAACTGACAAGAATTCAGTCAACTTCATGGCTGGGATTCCCTAGTTGTGTATACATTCAGTTAATTAGGATGGTCATTGTCGTCCCTAATGAGTAGCATCTTTGGCTGGTATATTTACATCTGTAATTTATTTAAAAATGTTGAATATATCTAGTGTGATATAAATTGTTAGCTCATTTCAGTCTATACATAGGGGAAGCCAGTTACCTAAATCAGGAATTTACATTTCTGGTATAGTTAGCTCGCATTTAATTGGAAAGGTCACACTTATGGGGTGGCTAATAAATAAGCTTCAACTATGTTTAGCTTTTGGCAACAGTTGGGGCTTTCATCATGCACATAATGAGTGTAACGAATAGGTTTCTCATTGGCAGAAATTAGTGACACGCAGGATAAGTTTAGAGTTGTTTAACATAGTATTGAGACTGTTAGAATTTTAGAGAGGCCTTTCCTCATATTTGGACAAATGAACATTTAGAGTTCTGTGGCCTATATTTTAAGTATAGCACCCTAGGCTGCATCCTTAAATGATCCTACATTCAACTGCTGGTTCTGAGAATTCTTGGTTGACTGTTTCCAATAGATAATTGACCAAATTCTGACACAAAAATAATGCTGAATTTGCCTTAGATAAATCTTTCATATGAGAGGCAATTGAGCATCTAAAAGGACAGAGAGTTATAGCTTCAATAGGCTTAGGGAATGGGTTACATCTCTGTGATATGGTTGCTCATTGGTGTGGCAGGCAACATCTAGCCTGACACGTTTGCTTTGCTTCCTGGTTATGAGGAGGTGCAAGCTTGCACCTACTTATTCACTATAAGTGGCAATAAACATTTACCAAAAATAATCAATTAGCTTCTGTCAGTTCACAAACCCGGGTAAAAATTCATGAGCCAGGCCCCAGTGTGAGAGGGGAATAAACTGCCTCCAGGATATACACCCCCAATGGGGAACCCAGGAATCCTGGCCACAGAGGAAGGCCTTAACCTTACCCAGTGCTGGAGCTGATTTAGCTCCAGTGGGGAGTGTACAAGAAGAGCAGCAGTGGAAAGTGCTTTGTGTGCAATCCCAGTCTCCAGTAAGGATAGAGGAAAGCTATTTCTGATTCTGCCTCACAGATGACCACACAGATGTCTGTCAGCTGACTCAGGCAGTAGTCACAGGTTAAAAGAAGTTCCCAACTGAAATTTGCAATATAATCTCAATCGAAGACAAACTCCCTTGACCAGAACCAAGGGGCAACTGGGAAGTGTGCTGCAGCCACAAGCACAGGAGCTGTTTGCAGGTGGACTGGGAGGGGCATGGCCTGAAAGCCATCATTGCTGTCTCCCTGGGAAGGCTTATGGCCTGGGGCAGTTTTGAGTTCTGAGCACAGGCTGCCTGGAACCTAGCTAGCTGCTGCTGGTGAAACACTGTGGGTGTGAGACCTGCCTTGCCAAGTGCATGGGAGTTGGCTGGGGCTTACTGCTGCCTGCTACTCCCCACTTCCCAGGCAGACTCTCCTGTGCAGCAGAGGCAGCTGTGCTCCTCCCTGGAACATTACTCCAATGGCCAGATAACCACCCTTTGACCCCAACTGGGCCTTCTGCTTGCCCCACAAGTGGACAGCCACAACACAGACGTTCAAGACCCAGCCCCCACTAACTTTGCACCTCCACCACTGCCCCCCCACTGGTATCTTAACAAAAAGGACAGAAATTTTTAGGCACCCTATGGCCCCACTCATTGCCAGAGACACCAGAGTACTTCCCCTCGGTAACATAAGGCAAGCACAAATCCCACCACTGCCACTGCAGCTGGTGCTTTTTGCAAGCACCACCCGCTGGCTGGAAGCCAGTCAACATAGTCCACTATAGCATTGCCAGGTAGAATAACATAGCGCTGCCAGGTAGAGTAACATAGCACTCATGAAGGAGAAAACTTGTGTGTGACCTCAGCTATCAGAATGCCTGCAGAACGCTGGCTAGCTAGGAGGTCCTGAGTCTGTCCATGTGAGCAGTTCGTCATTACTGCAACCAGAATTTGAGAAAGTCAACACACTGACTATTCATAACCAAGGAAATCTCACATTCTGTGTCATTATCCTGCCACCCCCATCAGAGCTAGTGCTGGTGCCCACTTCTGAGAGACTTGAGGACAGGGCGTATCACTGGATCCCTTGCAGACATTCTCTAGAACCAGCCTATAATGTGACAGCCCACTGGGCGGCTGGACCCAGAGGAGCAGCAGCACTCACAGTAGTCTGGCTCTCAGGGGCTCCTACTCCTAGGAGAAGGGGGATGGCACCACATGAAGGAAGCAACCTGTGGGACAAAATAATCCAGACTTGCAAGCCTTGAGTCTCAGAACTTTCTGCTTGTGGGAAGTTTATTTCAACAGAGGCACAGGTGCAGTGCTGGGTTCAGAGAGGAAAATCTGTGGCTCTACCCCAACAGGCAAGCAGCCCTGGTAATTGCGAAGGATCTTGGAGAAGAGGAGTTCTTTTTCCCCTCCTCCACCACTGCAGACATAGCTGGGGCTTCTCCCATGGGAGCTCAGCATGAGTATACCTGTAGACAATCTTTCTGGAACACCTCAGAGCAACTGCATCCTCATGGCAGGAGTGCCCTCCATGTCTGTCTTGCATGAAGGGTAGAGTCATGATCCCTGTTTGTATGGAACATCAAAATAGAAATAAATACCTGTCTGATCTGAATAGCTAAACACAGGGTTGGCAGTGTGACTGGGAGATAGTTCACTTTCCTACCAGCCTGGCAGGGGAGCTGAGGTGGCTCCCACCCTTCCGCATGATGAGACCTCAGCACATTTCACCAAGAGGTCCCCAATCACCTCTGTCAAGGCTGGGACCTCAGTGCCCCATTAGGTATTGCATCGACCCACCTGCTTTAGCCACAGCCAGTTTAAACCCAAGGACTCCTTCCCTATTCATCTGAAGCCTGAACTATTCAACCCAGAAAATAAAATACTAGAGCATAAAAAATAAATAAATAAGTGCATACCACAGAAGAATGAGATAAGTTTTCAGAGACCTCTGCCATTCCAACCTCACAGGAGTCAGTGAACTTGCTCATACACTGAGCACATTGCTACTATAGCCAGCTTCTAAGAAAGCTATTATACAAAGACTTATAACCAAGGGACTCATACAGAGCCTTCACCCCTGAAAACACCAAACCCAAATTCGGTTACAAAGAACTGTAAACATTGAAGTCACATCCTTAAGGGGGAAAGAAAAAGAAATTAAAAAAAAAAAACACAGGTGAATCAAAAATAAATTCAAGAATAACTAGGAAAAATGTCTACCCCAATGAGAAAAAACCAGAGAAATAATTCTGACAATACGACAAAATAGGATTCTATAACATCCCCCTAAAGATCACAGTAAATCTCCAGCAATGGATCCAAAGCAAGATGAAATCTTTGAAATATCAGGCAAAGAATTCAAAGAGTTTATTATTATGCTACTCAGGGAGATATAAAGAAAGGCGAAAACCAACATAAAGAAATGTAAAAAACAATTCAGGATATGAGTCAAAAATTTTCTACAGACATATTTTGCAGAAAAATCAATCATAACGTTTGGAAATGTAAAATATATTTAGGGCAATACAAAATGCAGAGTAAAGTTTTGTGTGTTTTTTTGTTTTGTGGTTTTTGGGTTTTTTGTTTGTTTTAAGACAGAGTCTCACTCTGTTGCCTGGGCTAGAATGTAGTGGTGCAATCTTGGCTCACTGCAACCTTCACCTCCCAGGTTCAAGTGATTCTCCTGCCTCAGCTTCCCGAGTTGCTGGGATTATAGGCACCTGCCACCACACCTGGCTAATTTTTGTATTTTTGGTAGAGATGGGGTTTCCTGTGTTGGCCAGGCTGTTCTCGAACTCCTGACCACAAGTGATTGGCCTGCCTCGGCCTCCCAAAGTGCTGGATTACAGGCATGAGCCAACGCACTCAGCAATGCAGTGTAAAGTTTTAATAAGACTGGAATAAGTAGAAGAAATAATTTCAAAGCTCAAAGATAAGGTTTTGGAGCTAACCCAATCAGACGAAAATAAAGAAAAATGAATCAAAAGAAATGAACGTCTCCAAGAAATACGGGATTATGTAAAATATCCAGACCTAAGATTCACTGGTGTTCCTGAAGGAAAAGAGAAAGAAAAAGTTTGGAAAACTTCTTTGAGGAAATAATTGAGGAAAACTTCCCAGGTGTTGCGAGAGATTTAGATTCACAAATACAAGAAGCCCAAAGAACACCTGGGAGATTCACTGCAAAAAGGACATCATCAAGGAACACAATCATGAGGCTATCTAAAGTCATGATTAGACTAACAGTAGACTTCACAGCAGAAACCTTGTAAGCCAGAAGGGATTGAGGTCTTATATTTACCCTGCTTAAACAGTATAACTTTTAGCCAATAATTTTGTATCCAGCGAAACTAAGTTTCATAAATGAAGAAGAAATAAAGTATTTTCCAGACAAGCAAATACTGAGTGAATTTGTCACTGCTGGAGCAGTCCTACAAAAAAATGCTAAAAGGAGTTCTAAGTCTTGAAACAAAGGATCAATATGCACTGAAATAGAACCTCTTGAAAGCATAAAACTCACAGTTTATGAAAACAATAATATGGCCAGGCACAGTGGCTCACGTCTGTAATCCCAGCACTTTGGGAGGCCGAGGCAGGTGGATCACCTGAGGTCAGAAGTTTGAGACCAGCCTGACCAACATGGTGAAACCCGATCTCTACTAAAAATACAAAAATTGGTTGGGCATGGTGGTGGGCGCCTGTAATCCCAACTACTCAGGAGGCTGAGGCAGGAGAATCACTTGAACCCAGGAGGTGGGAGTTGCAGTGAGCCAAGATTGTACCATTGCACTCTAGCCAGGGCAACAGAGTAAGACCCTGTTTCAAAAAACAAACAAACAAACAAACAAACAAATGAAGAAAATGAAGTATCTAGGTAACAATCAACATGATGACTGGAACAGTATCTCACATCTCAATATTAACACTGAATGTAAATGGTCTAATGCTCCACTTAAAAGATACAGTTTGGCAGAATGGATTTAAAAAAAAAAATCACAAATCAAACATCTGCTGTCTTCAGGAAACCTAACATGTAAGGATTCTTACAGACTCAAGGCAAAGGGGTGGAAAAAGATATTCCACACAAATGGAAAACAAAAGCAAGCAGTTTTTTAAAGTTTTTAACTTTAAAAGTTAAAAAAAAGACCAAAAAAAGTCATTATATATGATAATAGGATCAACCTAACAAGAAGATATTGCAATTCTAAATATATGTGCACCTAACTCTGTAGCTTCCAGATTCATAAAACAATTACTACTAGACCTAAGAAAAGAGATAGACAGCAACACAATAATAGTACAAGACTTCAACATTTCAACACTACACTGACAGCACTAGATAGATCATTAAGGTAGAAAGTTAACAAAGAAACACTTTACTTAAACTGCACTCTAGATCAAATGGACTTAATAGATATTTTCAGGACATTCTACCTAAGACCTGCAGAATATACATTCTTCTTAGAATATAGAACACTCTCCAAGACAGCATATATGATAGGCCACAAAACGAGTATCAATAAATTTTTAAAAATAGAAATCATATCATATATATTCTCAGACTACAGTGACAAAACCTGAAATCAACTCCTAAAGAAAGCTTCAAAAGTCTACGAATACATGGAAATTAAACAATCTGTTCCTGAATGATTTTTGGGTTAACAGTGAAATCAGGATGGAAATTTAAATTTATTCAAAATGAATGATAATAGTTACCCACAAGTTATCAGAACTTCTGG
>NW_012109964.1:727950-731580 GCF_000951045.1 Mandrillus leucophaeus | reverse complement strand
GAAATATGTTTGAGGGAAAAGATAGTAGCAACCTGTGTAAAATATTGAGGAGAGGGTATGATACTGGGAGGCTGATCCTTGGATGTGGCAGCATGGAGACCACTGGTAATCTTGATGAAAGTAGTGTTTGAGTGAGTGGCCTGGTCAGGTAGAAGCCAGAAGAATAGATGGAAATGTGACTGTGCAGACTCTAAGCCCTCTTTCAAGTATTTTGTACTGCTCCCAAAAGCTGCATGTGTGGCTGCAGCTCTACCAACCATTTCTGCATAGGATTCAAGCTTCATCTTGCAGCCGTCCTAGTAGTGCAAGGAGCCCTGCAGGAATTCTTCTCTTCCTCTTCTTGTGGGTGGCAGACACTTCTCTGCCACAGCCATGTTGGTTTTCTTTATTCTCCCATACCTGTTAAGACCAAGATCTCTTTACTTTTCCTTAAAAAATAATGTCCTTACATAGTTTGCTCATAAAGTAGCGTGCTCAATAGGTGCTATGAGGTCTATTTTCAGACTTAGCTCATAGTTGAACTATAAATGAAGGTCACTGCACTCTAGCATTCTGATATTAGAATACATCAGCATACTAAGGAATCAGGAATTCTCTGAAGGGCAGCCAAATTAAGTGCCTTTTTAAAATGGAAACTGAGTGAATGACAAATTCCAGAAAAAAAAAGAGCTGACTTTTATTATTCATGCTGCATTATTCAAGATGTAGTCTAAAGTGATATGCAAATGCATTTATTTGAACTACACACAATTATATTATTACTTATTACTGGCTATCTTAGTAGCTAATACGTCTTTCCTAATAATGACTTTTCAGTTAGCATAAAGCAGAAGCTCATAGATTTAAGTTGTTTGATTTAAAATCCGAATATTCTCACTTCTTTTCGTGTGTGTTTGAAACAGGGTCTGGCTCTGTCGCCCAGGCTGGAGTGTAGTGGCACAATCTTGGCTCACTGCAACTTCCACCTCTCAGGTTCAAGCTGTCCCCCCACCTCAACCTTCCAAGTAACTGGGACTACAAGTGCTCACCACCATGTTGCGCAAGGTGATCTTGAACTCCCGAACTCCCGCCATCTGCCTGCCTTGGCCTCCCAAAGCACTGGGATTACAAATGTGAGTCACTATGGCAGGCCAGAATATTCTCACTTCTATTTTAACAAAAATTAAGGCAATGTCAGAGGCCTGCTATTTAAAGTTAATCCCGGAGTCAGCAATGTCACTTACAAAGATTGAATTATCCTTGTCATTTTATGTAGACTCACATGACATATTTTAATAAGCTATATTTCTTCATTATTCTCCATTGTGACTAGAGACAATTTGTGTTCTCTATGATGTCTCCTCTTACCCCCATCTATACATCCTATTTTCATGGAAAAGAAACGCTGAGTGGGCATTTCAGGTTGGAAGCACTTAGGAAAGAGTTTTTCTCAAGTTTCAGCCTAGGTCACTAGGGTCCTGCATTGGATTAAAGCAAAATCATCATCTATTAATAAAGTATAAGTTTGCCCTTTTTCTGTATATTTATTTCATGCAATAAGGAGTAGTTATAGAGCTGGAATCTGGTATTCTTTGGTCGTTTGACCAAATAACATTATTTGAAAACAAGTACGGCTTTTTGTTTCATTACAAGCATATTTTGTAATCCATGGATGATTTTTAAGTTTCTTAAGTATCAAATACATAACTTAGTCATGCTGGCTGTGTCAGTTAATCATTTAA
This sequence comes from Mandrillus leucophaeus, assembly GCF_000951045.1. Taxonomy (NCBI): domain Eukaryota; kingdom Metazoa; phylum Chordata; class Mammalia; order Primates; family Cercopithecidae; genus Mandrillus; species Mandrillus leucophaeus. The sequence continues at coordinate 729,859 of NW_012109964.1, read as the reverse complement.
TGAGTATTAACCATCGCCATGCATAAAGGCCTCAATGTGTATTTGTTCAATGAAATGAAATGTTACCTTTAAGTATTTAAACCTGTAAGTGAAAAAGGTAAATCCAACACTTTCTTCTATTACTTCCAAACCACTATAGGACAAGTATGATTTTAATGAGAAATATTTTTTGGATGCCAACTTGGTGGGGTAGATACTTAAGAGGATGTTCAAAGGTTAAACAAAAAAAGACTCATATCATACCTCTAAGAGCTTTACCTTCATAAAACACATGGACAAGCACACTTAAAACAAAAAGCGGAATTTCAAAAAGGAAGAACATTTTGTCAAGTTGAAAGATAAAGAAGATCAAATATTTTCTTTAGACTCAAGTTCAAAGCTAGATTGAGAGGCCTGGGTGGCATTCTAGACCGAAATTTGGAGAAAAAAAAAATATTTTTTTAACTTTCCTTTTATTCAACAACAAGAGTTTCCAGGCAAACAAAACTTCAATAACACTAGTCTTTTTTTATTATGATGATTGTCTGATAGCATTAAGTACATTTCTCTTTTGAAACAGAGAAATACTATCAGCAAAGTAAGATAATTTGATGAGCTCATCAGGTGTGTTACATAGTAATGGGCTGACAAAGCACTTGGCACCAGATACCTACAGGTCAAAGCCATATAGATGCTGCAAACCTTGCTTTCATTGTGTTTTCTTCTCTTGGAGGCTAAGAAAAACTTGCCTCATGTAAAAAGAGGACTCTCTATACTAAATTTGTATAATAAGGAATATATATATAGCATATATGTTACATATATATTTCTTACAGAAATGTTACACAGAATACATGTAAATCTCAAAATGTAAAATAACAATGTGTGTGTGTCTGCCCTTCATGTTTATAATTGTGATTCTACTCTACAGTAGTCATTTCCTTCCATTAACTATGTAAAAATTATTTTTGCTTCAGAGTTGCGTGAGCTATTTAAAGAGTCTGTTGCTATTTTCACGCTGACTTTTATACCTCTGTTGAACTCATAAGTTTTTCTCAAAAAGAGCTATGCCCTCTTAACCAGTACATCCTGTGGAATCCTAGGAATCCGCAGTTGTTTTCTCAGGACTGTGCAAGCTTTCAAATTTGAAACACAGTTACAGAGCGTTTCTTCTCTCTCTTTATGGTTTCTTATATTAACTCAGATGTGGAATCCTTAGTCTTCATCTAGCCCAGGGAAGTTGCACTGTAAAGAGGTTTTACTGTTTCGATGTTTAGAATAAGTTTGTTCTGTGGTTCCATTAATGACTTGGTCCTCACTGATGTAAAAAGCTTGTAGACAATGTTGAATAAAGAAACCAAGAGACCAAATATAGCATTTAAGATGACTTCCAGTAACAATTATTTGGCGTCTTTTGTTTTAATTATAGCCTAGTGACAATATCCCAAAGACTACAGAGTTTCACATTTCGTGAGTCAGTTTAAATTTCTTCATTAATATAAACACTATCAGACAATGTGCTAAGTACTAATGTTGTGAGACTGTGTTAGTTCACTTTCTGCTTTTTCTCTTTGAGGAGTTATAATGTGATAATTTTCTGCACCTCACTTATGGCTTAGCTAATACTTCACCATAAATTCTGGAAGCATTTCAATTTTGTATTGAAATAACTGTTTTACATAAAAGCATTTGATCCTATAGTCATATGACACATGCCAAAGTGTTTACACTTTCATCTAAGGTTTGGGAGATAATTAAGTGTATTCGTTTCCTATTGCTGTTATAACAAATTATCACAAATTTAGGGCTTAAAACAATGCACATGGCCGGGCGTGGTGGTTCATGCCTGTAATCCCAGCACTTTGGGAGGCCAAGGCAGGCAGATCACGAGGTCAGGAGATCGAGACAATCCTGGCTAACACGGTGAAAC
>NW_012109964.1:722841-723360 GCF_000951045.1 Mandrillus leucophaeus | reverse complement strand
AGTTTATTTTGTTAGGAATAGATACACACAGTACTGCAAGTAGTTTTTTGCCATGCATTTTTTTCTTTGGTGGATTAAAAATACTAAAAGAATCTTTATAAACATGGATGAAAAATAATATTCCAAAGGAAAGTCATGTCTAATGGACTAGTTTCTATGCATTAAAATATATCTGGATCACAGCTTTCACCTCAGCCAGAAAAAAGTAGCATGGATCAGATTTACTCTCCCACTTGAAAGAAATTTAAAAATACACAAAATATATGAAATAACAATTTTTAAGATACTGGGTATCAAGTAATTCAAGAGACAATAATTCCTAAAAGATGAAAAATTAATAGAGTGAGTCTTGCAATTACCCAAACTTCTACCTTAAGAGATTTTGCAGGCCACAGAATAGGGTGGCAAAACCCAAGTGGAGCCAAGTGGACTCCCTGAAGAGAAAGAACTGAGTCTGGGTGGACTTGCAGCTAGGCTTATTAATGTAGTGTGGAGTTTATAATTTATGTAAAATGTAAA
>NW_012109964.1:718274-720741 GCF_000951045.1 Mandrillus leucophaeus | reverse complement strand
CACAACACGTGGAAATTCTGAGAGATACAATTCAAGTTGAGATTTGGGTGGGGACACAGTCAACCTGTATCAGGTACTTAGCAAATTTAATTCCATCAGCTACTTTAATTCCCCTTTGTGATATAATGTAACACATTTGCAGTTTCCTGGAATTAGGACATTAACACCCTCGGGAAGCCATTATTCTGCCTACTATACTAAGATAAAAATTTCCCCCAGCTTTATTCTGCTATAATTAACAAATAAAAACTGTATATACTTAGTGTTCAACATGAGATTTTAATATATGTATACTTGTGAAATGATTAAATCAAGATAGATATTTAATACTGCCAAAAATCTCTGTCCATGAGCCAGGATCTCATAAGCCTATCAATTTAAACCCTAGGTACATATGATCTAGTTTATAGAGTTTATTCAGTACAATAATCTTCATTTTCTGTAAAGATACAACTATATGCAGTTGTAGAAAAACAAGAAGCACAGCCTATAAACAGTTTGGATGAGCTGAGTCAGCAATATACAGAAGACCCCTGAATTAGGTAAATAACTAAACCAGATGATACTCAGCATTTTCAAACTTTGCAGATCTCCTAAGGACCTGCAGAGATCTATTCTTTCCATTTATACCTTCTCAGCCACCATGAAGCAATAGAGGCTTAACTTTTATTAGGGTACAGATATTAGCAGGAAGAAAATGTTTTCTCATCAAAACTATAAGATTCTTACAAGTTAGCCTTGAACATGTCTGAATATAGAACTATATCTTTTAAAAATTAAGAAAAAAGAAGGATCACTGATTGCCCTGGTCTCTCCTGACAAGCAAAATCTATACTTACATTAAACCTTCAGTAACAATATTTTTAAAAACTTATAAATATCTACTAAATGTAAAGGTGGTAGTAAGAATTATTTTTAGTTTACTGATGAAAAACCACTGACAAGATTTTTTAAGGCAAGTTTACTAATATTACTAAGTTTATTTTGTTAGGAATAGATACACACAGTACTGCAAGTAGTTTATTGCCATGCATTTTTTTTCTTTGGTGGATTAAAAATACTAAAAGAATCTTTATAAACATGGATGAAAAATAATATTCCAAAGGAAAGTCATGTCTAATGGACTAGTTTCTATGCATTAAAATATATCTGGATCACAGCTTTCACCTCAGCCAGAATAAAGTAGCATGGATCAGATTTACTCTCCCACTTGAAAGAAATTTAAAAACACGCAAAATATATGAAATAACAATTTTTAAGATACTGGGTATCAAGTAATTCAAGAGACAATAATTCCTAAAAGATGAAAAATGAATAGAGTGAGTCTTGCAATTACCCAAACTTCTACCTTAAGAGATTTTGCAGGCCACAGAATAGGGTGGCAAAACCCAAGTGGAGCCCAGTGGACTCCCTGAAGAGAAAGAACTGAGTCTGGGTGGACTTGCAGCTAGGCTTATTAATGTAGTGTGGAGTTTATAATTTATGTAAAATGTAAAGCACATGACAATAGCACAAATATCCAGAGGCGAGAAACAGGAGAAAAAAATACATAAATTTATGAGAATTAAGAATGTATAAGACTCTTCTACAGTATATGAGATGTTAAAATATCACTTGAAGAAAGGCTGTGATAAGTTAAAGATATGTGTACTATAAACTCTAAAGCAACCACTAAAACAATAAAACAGCAAACTATAGCTTATAGGCCAACAAAGGATATAAAATGAAATCACAAAAAAAATGTGGTTAATCCAAATGAATTTTTTTTAAAAGAGGAGAATATAGAAAACACAGACAATGCGGGACAAACAGAAAGCAATAGCAGGGTGATAAATATAAACCGAAAATGATAATCATATTAAATGTAAATGATCTAAACACCCCAATTAGAAGACAGATTGTCAGATTGAATAAAAATGCAAGGCCCAACTATATGCTGCCTATAAGAGACTTACTTTGAGCATATAGGCATGAACGATTAAAAGTAAACAGCTAGAAAAATATAAACCACATTTAAACTAATCAAAAGATAGCTGGAACGGCCATAAAAATATCAGATAAAACAAATTTCAGAACCAAGAATGTTATTGGGGATCAGGGTGAGGGAGTTATTTCATAATGATAAAAGGCTCGATCATAACATAACAATCCTAAATATTTATTGCCTAATAGCACACCCATTAGAGCTAAAATTAAAAAGATTGCATACCATGTGCTGGCAAGAAAAAAGATAAGTTGTCTAGAAATGTAACAAGATACAGTCATTTTAAAAAACAGTTTGGCAGTTTTTTAAAATATGTTCTAGCCTTTCCACACCTACATATTCAACCTAAAGAAATGAAACCGTATATTAATACCAAAACTTGCATGTGAATATAAATAGCAGTTTTATTTGTAATAGCCAAAAACTGGAAACAGCCCAAATGTCAAGAAACAAGCAAAAGGATAAACAACTTGTGGTATATCT
>NW_012109964.1:715916-718224 GCF_000951045.1 Mandrillus leucophaeus | reverse complement strand
TAGCCAGGCGTGCTGCAGGCGCCTGTAGTCCCAGCTACTTGGGAGGCTGAGGCAGGAGAATGGCGTGAACCCGGGAGATGGAGCTTGCAGTGAGCCGAGATCGTGCCACTGCACTCCAGCCTGGATGACAGAGCGAGACTCCATCTCAGAAAAAAAAAATGCACATTTACTATCTACAGTTTTGTAGGTTAGTAGCCTGACACAGGCTTCACTGGGCCAAAATCAAGGTGTTGGCAGACTTGTATGCCTTTCTGAAGCCTTTAGGGGAGAATTTGTTTCCTTGACTTTTCCACCTTCTAGAGGCTGCCATATTCCTTGGCTCATCATCCCCTTACTTCATGTTCAAAGAAATCCTAGTCATATTGGGAAGGTAAAGACCCAATTCTTCATATCTCATCACTTCAATCTTCTCTTCTGCCTGTCTTCCACCTTTAAAAACCTTTTTGATTTAAGGTCAGGGCCTATATTAGTCCATTTTCAAGCTGCTGATAAATATACCCAAGGCTGGGTGGAAAAAGAGGTTTAATTGGACTTACAGTTACACAAGGCTGGGGAGGTCTCAGAATCATGGCGGGAGTTGAAAGGCACTTTTTACATGGTAGTGGCAAGAGAAAATGAGGAAGAAGCAAAAGCAGAAACCCCTGATAAACCCATCAGATCTCATGAGACGTATTGACTACCATGAGAATAGCAATAGCAAGTAAAGACTGGCCCCCCTGATTCAATTACCTCCCCCTGGGTCCCTCTCACAACACGTGGAAATTCTGAGAGATACAATTCAAGTTGAGATTTGGGTGGGGACACAGTCAACCTGTATCAGGTACTTAGCAAATTTAATTCCATCAGCTACTTTAATTCCCCTTTGTGATATAACGTAACACATTTGCAGTTTCCTGGAATTAGGACATTAACACCCTCGGGAAGCCATTATTCTGCCTACTATACTAAGATAAAAATTTCCCCCAGCTTTATTCTGCTATAATTAACAAATAAAAACTGTATATACTTAGTGTTCAACATGAGATTTTAATATATGTATACTTGTGAAATGATTAAATCAAGATAGATATTTAATACTGCCAAAAATCTCTGTCCATGAGCCAGGATCTCATAAGCCTATCAATTTAAACCCTAGGTACATATGATCTAGTTTATAGAGTTTATTCAGTACAATAATCTTCATTTTCTGTAAAGATACAACTATATGCAGTTGTAGAAAAACAAGAAGCACAGCCTATAAACAGTTTGGATGAGCTGAGTCAGCAATATACAGAAGACCCCTGAATTAGGTAAATAACTAAACCAGATGATACTCAGCATTTTCAAACTTTGCAGATCTCCTAAGGACCTGCAGAGATCTATTCTTTCCATTTATACCTTCTCAGCCACCATGAAGCAATAGAGGCTTAACTTTTATTAGGGTACAGATATTAGCAGGAAGAAAATGTTTTCTCATCAAAACTATAAGATTCTTACAAGTTAGCTTTGAACATCTCTGAATATAGAACTATATCTTTTAAAAATTAAGAAAAAAGAAGGATCACTGATTGCCCTGGTTTCTCCTGACAAGCAAAATCTATACTTACATTAAACCTTCAGTAACAATATTTTTAAAAACTTATAAATATCTACTAAATGTAAAGGTGGTAGTAAGAATTATTTTTAGTTTACTGATGAAAAACCACTGACAAGATTTTTTAAGGCAAGTTTACTAATATTACTAAGTTTATTTTGTTAGGAATAGATACACACAGTACTGCAAGTAGTTTATTGCCATGCATTTTTTTTCTTTGGTGGATTAAAAATACTAAAAGAATCTTTATAAACATGGATGAAAAATAATATTCCAAAGGAAAGGCATGTCTAATGGACTAGTTTCTATGCATTAAAATATATCTGGATCACAGCTTTCACCTCAGCCAGAATAAAGTAGCATGGATCAGATTTACTCTCCCACTTGAAAGAAATTTAAAAACACGCAAAATATATGAAATAACAATTTTTAAGATACTGGGTATCAAGTAATTCAAGAGACAATAATTCCTAAAAGATGAAAAATGAATAGAGTGAGTCTTGCAATTACCCAAACTTCTACCTTAAGAGATTTTGCAGGCCACAGAATAGGGTGGCAAAACCCAAGTGGAGCCCAGTGGACTCCCTGAAGAGAAAGAACTGAGTCTGGGTGGACTTGCAGCTAGGCTTATTAATGTAGTGTGGAGTTTATAATTTATGTAAAATGTAAAGCACATGACAATAGCACAAATATCCAGAGGCGAGAAACAGGAGAAAAAAATACATAAATTTATGA
>NW_012109964.1:714305-715866 GCF_000951045.1 Mandrillus leucophaeus | reverse complement strand
ATATAAAAGATTAATGAAACAAAAAGGTGGTTGTTTGGAAAGATAAACAAAATGTATAGACTATTAACTAGATTAACCAAGGAAAGAAGAAAGAAGATTCAAATAAGCTCAATTAGAAATAAAAATGGAGGGCTGGGCATTGTGGCTCACAACTCTAATCCCAACACTTTGGATGGCCAAGGCAGGAGGATTGCTTGCAGCCAAGAGTTTGAGAAATGAAAATGGAGACATTACAACCAACACCACAGTAATGCGAAAGATCATTTAAGACTGCCATGAGAATCTCTATGCACACAAACTAAAAATTTTGAGGAAGTGAATAAATTCCTGGGAACATACAACCCTCCTAGACTGAATCAGGAAGAAGTAGAAATTCTGAACAGACTAATAGCAAGCGGTGATATTGAATCTGTAATTTTAAAATTGCTAACAACAAAAAGAAGCCAAGGACCAGATGGATTCACATCCCAAATTCTACCAGACCTTTAAATAAGAATTGGTGCCAATTCTACTAAAACGATTTGGTTACAAGAACCCAGGGCACCAGTAGCAAGATCATGTAGGCAGAAAGTGCACAATCACGCGTTTGGTTTCACTATTTAGATTCAGCATTTAAAGTAGAGAAAGGAAGTGAAGCCAGCAAAGTTCTCTAAGAAGGAATGGTCAGTGTGGTAAGAGGAAAGTTGGAAGAGTATGATTTGGTGGAAACCAAAGGAAATATGTTTGAGGGAAAAGATAGTAGCAACCTGTGTAAAATATTGAGGAGAGGGTATGATACTGGGAGGCTGATCCTTGGATGTGGCAGCATGGAGACCACTGGTAATCTTGATGAAAGTAGTGTTTGAGTGAGTGGCCTGGTCAGGTAGAAGCCAGAAGAATAGATGGAAATGTGACTGTGCAGACTCTAAGCCCTCTTTCAAGTATTTTGTACTGCTCCCAAAAGCTGCATGTGTGGCTGCAGCTCTACCAACCATTTCTGCATAGGATTCAAGCTTCATCTTGCAGCCGTCCTAGTAGTGCAAGGAGCCCTGCAGGAATCCTTCTCTTCCTCTTCTTGTGGGTGGCAGACACTTCTCACTCTCTGCCACAGCCATGTTGGTTTTCTTTATTCTCCCATACCTGTTAAGACCAAGATCTCTTTACTTTTCCTTAAAAAATAATGTCCTTACATAGTTTGCTCATAAAGTAGCGTGCTCAATAGGTGCTATGAGGTCTATTTTCAGACTTAGCTCATAGTTGAACTATAAATGAAGGTCACTGCACTCTAGCATTCTGATATTAGAATACATCAGCATACTAAGGAATCAGGAATTCTCTGAAGGGCAGCCAAATTAAGTGCCTTTTTAAAATGGAAACTGAGTGAATGACAAATTCCAGAAAAAAAAAAGAGCTGACTTTTATTATTCATGCTGCATTATTCAAGATGTAGTCTAAAGTGATATGCAAATGCATTTATTTGAACTACACACAATTATATTATTACTTATTACTGGCTATCTCAGTAGCTAATACATCTTTCCTAATAATGACTTTTCAGTTAGCATAAAGCAGAAGCTCATAG